>NW_026125780.1:0-76050 GCF_943737965.1 Phodopus roborovskii | reverse complement strand
TTATTTGAAATTCCATGTTCTCATGTGCCCTTGATTTTTCCATGGGCCCCTTCATCTTGAAGTACTTCCTTCAAATGAGGATCACAAAGAGATTCTTTATAATGTCAGGGTAAAGGAATATAATGATTGAGTCAGTAGAGGAATAGAAGACAGAAAGAGAGGGGAGAGAGAGAACATAAAATAGGGGAGCCATTATAGGATCGGAAGAGAAAACTGAACTTAAAGAATTGTCCAGAGAATTACAAGACTAACCCCAACTAACAATTTGATCAACAGTGGAAAGGCTACCATAAATGCCCTTTGCCCTGATAGAGAAATTGATGACCAACTTATCCACCATCATAGCGCCCTCATCTAGTAACTTATGGAAACATAAGCAAACACCCACAACTAAACACTGAGCTGAAAAACAATCCAGATGCAAAAGAGACAGGACAAGACCAGTTTGCAGAAACAATAGAGACAGAGAACAAGGAGGAACTAACAGGCCCCCAGACTGTTAGCTGGGAATACAGCATGGGACTGACTCAGAACCCCCCTGAATATGGGTCCCAGCTAGAAGGGCCTGAGCAGTCCAAGGAGTTTCAGGCAGGGGAACCAGTATGTATTCCTCGGTCACCAAATGACCTTGTGGGCATATGCCCCATGGAGGAATACTCCTGAAACCTAGAAACAGGAGAGAAGACCTTTTCCCCACTTCAAATGACTTGACAGATTTAAATGACCCCTCATAGATGGCATCACCCTGAGTGAGATAGTCCTTCTGTGGCACTGACCACGCCCATTGGGGGTGGAGCCATGGGCGGGAAGGGACCTGTGGAAGGAGGTCAGAGGGGCCAGGAAGGCGCTCTCTTTCTGGTGTGACTTGGACAGGAGGAGGATCGGGTTGAATTTCCTGGTGTTCATCTGTCTAGGTTGTAAGTTATTTCTCCCTGAATAAACATCTATTCGGCCTATTTGTTTATCCTGATCCTTATTTACCACAATATCTGGTGTCAGAAGTGGGATTTACCTGGGTTTTGCCCCCAGGCGGCAGAAGCCGCCCCCCCTCCCCCACCTTCCCCAATGGACAGGGTTTAACCAGGTGGACTCACCACAACTTTGGGACATTTTCCTCTTCCTTATTGCAAAGGAGATCTTTGCCGCTAAAGCAGACCTAAAAAGACAAATAAAAACTGACAGTGCTCTAGCATATGTCTCCAGCAAATTGAAAGAGTTTTTTGAGTATTACAAGATAAAGCACATAACTGGTATACCACACAATTCTACAGGACAAGCAGTGGTTGAGAGATCCAATCGTACTTTAAAAGAAACGCTCCATAAACAGACAGGAGGAACCAAAACACCCAAACACAGATTACATAATGCTTTATTAACATTAAACTTTCTTAATGCTGATAAAAAAGAAAAAAACAGCTGCAAAAAGACACTGGACAATAGAACAAACTTCTGAACTAAATCAGCCAGTGTATATCAAGGATGTACTGACCTCAGAATGGAAAACAGGATATGTGTACGTTGGGGTCTGGGTTTTGCATTTGTATCTACAGGAGAAGAAAACTATGGATACCATCTAAGTTAATCAAGATCCGATTTGAACAAGAAAAACATCTTAATGAAGAGAAATGACAAGTCATCCATCAAACTAGGTCCTATGAGGTGAGCGGAGGCCTCTCAAAGGTAGGGGAAGTGTTCTGTTCTCGTTTTTACAGAAAAACAGAGAAAACCTATCATCAAACAGCCAAAAGACAATGAACATGTAGGTGACTACAGAAGAGAAGACAGCTCTTCAGAAACAATCACTTAAGGAAGCAGAATCTGATATATGGTAAAAAAAAAAATAAAAATAAAAAAAAAATAAAAAAAATTAATTGTAGTAAACTATTTCTATATAGAAATCTATTTCTCTCTACTATCTAGTATTCCTGAAGTCCCAAATTTTGTAAACCAATGCTGGCTTTGGAGTTGGATTTGGCTTTCCCTCTCTCTGATTCAAGCATGTTGTTAAGATTAAATTCATGGTTTCTGCCTTAAATCAAGAAGCCAATTAGTGTAAGACAAAAGAAAACAAAATCTGGGGACTCATATCTTAAGCAATTTTCTCTGAAATCCTAATTTTCTCACATACTTTTAATGCTTATTGTTGTCTTTCCCTAATGCATACCTTAAAACTTGAAAATTTTACTTTTAATATTGATGTGTAACTTTTCCACAAGGAATAATAACTATTCCTAACAGCAGTCTTTGAACTTTCCGAAAGAAGATGGGGCCCCACATCATCATTTCCACTTGACTCAACCTGATGCATCGGAACTACAAACATCACCCTAAAACCGGTTTGAGACTGTTTTGCTCGAGACAACTCATGAATAGCTAGCTGTAATGGTGCACCTTTTTATTACACCCTGGCCAGTTTCAAATAGAACTACAGTCAAGAATTTTCTGCCACACAGTGACTAACTACATATGTCACAGCCAGTTCTGTTGAGAAATTTGGTTGCTAAAAATTTTCTTCCTACAGGATCCATTGGAGCAATCATCGTCCCATTTCAGCAGGAAGTAATCTTAATATGACCACGCCCCTTTCCCTACCCTTGGAATTTTGGGATAATAGTCATCGTCTTTGGGTTGGTTTTAGGTTATTTGGGATTGGGTGATGCTTACACTCGGGTTTATCTTTTAGACAGGAATAGGGAATGGTGGGGTAAAGGTATGGTTTAGATGGGATATAAGTAGATTTGCCTATTTCCTTGAGAATTTGAGTATGGAATGAGATAGATTTTACAGCTTACATTGTTATGTATTCCTATGTGGTAAGCTATGTAAAATTAAGTTTTATATTTTGTTATATTGTGTTAAATGTTTCCACTTATAATATTTCATGCACATTATTTTTTACCATATTCTATGTATGTATACTTTTCCTGTATTCAAGACATTTTGTATATTGATACAATTTGGGATATTTATCTTGCTGCCCCTTTATAGTTCTACCTCTTGTTTTGACACTTATACTCTACTCTCTTTTAGGGGGATTTACATGTAGGTATATGTAAATAGTTATATTGTTTAAGTATTTGTTCCTGCTTTACTCAGGAAAGTTTTAATCAGTCTTTTAGCTAAGTTCCCAGTATTACAGATTATCTTCACTCACATTTCCTGTACCTATGAGATTAGTCAGATATAGATGCTTAATCTTCAATCACTTCATAGACATGCAGAACATGGCATTTAAATGTTTTAATATTAGTACTCCATTGACATGAGACACTGTTGCTCCTGACAGCACTGTGCACTTTCCCGAAAATATGTTGGACACTGTTGTTGCTCCTGCTGGAGTTCAATCTCGCCTCAGCTAATGGCCTGTTGGGCATAGAATTGCCCCCACCTTGACCACCTGATTTGGACATGCAGTCCTATGTGCTTGCAGGAGACAAATATAGAAGACTGCTTGACCTTGCCAAGTCAGGGTAAGACAGCCATTCTATTTCCCTGCTGTTGTTGTGGTCTGACAAGTTCTCTTGGCCTTAGCCAAATCTGGGTGTACCAACGTCGCTGTGAGACCTAGGGTGACTGTTCAGGTGGCTTGCTGTTTCTGTCCTTGCTGCACCTTTTGGAAGTTGTCCATCCACATTTCCTGTCTACTCTAGAATTGTTATTTTCCTTCTCAGGTCTTGATGAGGTTGAAGATTATACTATCACAACTATTATTCTCTCTTCCTAGTTATATATATTAGGTACCTAGACTTACGTTTCCAGCTTAGGACAACTCTACTGTAAACTCCATTATGCCCTCACCCTAGGACTAGATATGTAGGACATTTTGTTCTCGATTTTCCTTTTCTTAGAGCACACTTGTTATTCACTGTTTTGTATATAGTTTTGTATTAAGCCTAAATCTTTTCTTTAGACTAAAAGGGAATTGTAGTGAGGTAGTCCTTCTGTAGCACTGACCACGCCCATTGGGGGTGGAGCAATGGGCGGGAGGTGACCTGAGGAAGGAGGTCGGAGGGGCCAGGAAGGCGCTCGCTTGCTGGCGTGACTCGGACAGGAGAGGATCGGGTTGAATTTCCTGGTGTTCATCTGTCTAGGTTGTAAGTTATTTCTCCCTGAATAAACATCTATTCGGCCTGTTTATCCTGATCCTTATTTACCGCAATACTTGTCATGAATACAAATTGCTATAATTAAAGTATTCATCCAAAACGGGTCTGGGTGAACTATTGTGGACTATGTAACAGGGCTGATATTTTTTGTGGTTTTGGATGTACAGTCTGAGAGGAATGGTTTGCTCTATTGGTGTGCTCTATTGAAACCACATGGAGCTATGCTTATTAGGCCCATGGACACTGTGGCCTTAGTCAGTAATGTTAATGGGATTGCCTGTTTTCCCCCTGTACTCCACTGCTTGAGTAGCCTTCTGAGGTCGTCCTATCGAATGGTAAATCCTGCTGACTTTAGAGAGTCCATCGTTTCCCCTTCCATTTTCACATAGATGTAGTATAACAAGAAGCTATTCCTCATGAGAAGCTTACTTAGAATAACATATGGATTAACTAAACATATCCGTATAAATAATTGGTATCCAAAAATAATGTTTTTAAGAAGCTTGTTCCCAAAAATTACACTGAGGGTATCCAATCATGTAGTTTAAGGAGGGATAATCAACAGGACATAAGGACATTGCCACAGACTTAATAAATAAGTAAAGAAATATGTGCTGTATAGACAAATTGTGTTCATTTCTGGTAATGATCAAAAGGAAAGATCCTACAACAGATGGTTATTTTTGTTGTTATTGGTTTTTTTTTTTTTTTTTTTTTTGAGACAGTAGTTTATTAGTGCAATAATAAATAGCCTTAGTTGTTTTAGGAGACAGATACTGCAAGGTAGGGCCAGTAAGGCAATGTAAGCTTTCAACAGAAAAGATAGCACCATAATATTTCATAGTACAGGAGTAACCTCGAACCAGCAGATCTAGAGGGAGAAGTGTTAGAAGATGAGAAAAATAGGGAAGGCAGAACAAAGAAACGATTAAAGCTGGTGCTGGGAGTTATGTGTATATCCTTCATTCCTTGAAGAGACTTGTAAAGCTGCCTCTTGTGGCCTTAATGTGCAATATCATCACAATTTTTGATTCATTGTTTCAATTGATGATGATGACATCCTTCATGACTGGTGTCTGGCCATGCTTCCTTCTCAGTAAGTGCTACACAACCTCTTTCTTGTGACAGTTAGCAATTACCAACTTATTTATTTATTTTTAAATTATTTAAACGACAGACAATGCCATCACCGATTATGATCAGGGTTAAAATATCTGTCAGGGACAAGGTTAGGAAATTTGTACACCTGGGCAAAGCATTTTCTTAATGTTCTATGCATCTCCCAGAGTACTAGTGATGCTGGATGATTGAGTCCAGAAGACTGCATGGTGCCTTCCAAGAAGTACAAGTACTTCCCCCAAGGCCGGCATGGTGGTCTGGGTGTTGACTACCTGTTCTTCCTCCACGTCTTCACATCTGATGTGATCTACGATGAAAAGACTTAGGGGGCACAAGGAGGTCGGCACCATCACCGAGACCTCGCAAGCGGATGACAACCCAGAACAAGGAAGTACATGTCTCTCTCAACTATGCTGGTGATGCCCCAACTGCCGCCATCTTTTCAGCTGATACCAACATTTGGCTAATACTGCTAAGCTAGGAGTGGGCCCAGGTCCTGCCACACCAGAAAAGAGATTCAGGCGCTGGTGATGATGTCAGGCCAGAAGAATTCATCAGGCAAGACAGTATGATTATCTGAGAATGACCTTGTGGAATTTTAAAAATCCTTGATGACAACATAGTTTTTTCTTATCTGGCAAGTCTGCCCAGGAATTGATGATACAAAAAGGTCAATGACTTACATATGGAAATATGTAATTATTAAATTGTTTTATTATATAATCTGTGAACCCTGAAGTTTGGTGCCACCTTGTGGACTCCAAGTGTGACAGATGATCTACCTATCTGATTATTTCATTCTTCAAATCTCTTTTTCTGCTCCAGGAAGTGTGGAGTCTGGATCCACCTTGTTGGTGTTAAAGAGTCTCTCGTGATTACATTTTTTATTTCTTTATTTAAATCAGTGTAGATATCATTTCGTTAACTCTCTAGGGGTGAATCATGAGAAATTATCTTCTTATTCCTACATTTTATTGTTCAAATATATGATTAAGAACTAAATGAGACTTCATTATTGAATAATCTTTTAGGCTCCACCTATAAAACGCCAACCACTTGTTAATATTTATTCATGTAATTATGTAAATCTGTCATTATGTATTCAGTGGTCACTGGAGTTTTGAGCCTCCTGGGAGTCCATCGTGCCAGGCCATCACATCATCTTATACTACACTTACTTATTTAACTGTTTAAGTAGGAAATTAAGTAATAATTCATCACTTAGTTAACATATTTAAAATACAGGTAATGTTATGGACCATAAGTCCCTTTTGGAGTCAGATTTTGGGAGTTGATGAGGTAACATCATCTCATTATGTCATCATTTAGCTATGTAAATAGATTATTACATCAACGAATGTTTTTGGACTTTGGTGCCATCTCATCGGTGATAATATAAAAAGGCAACTAATTAATTATCAATTTAATTCTATTAAATAAATCATTATTCCAGGAAGAGATCAGTCTGACTACTCCATGTGGGATTTAAGTATGCACCACCATGTCATTATTTAATCATTTCTCATTATATATTAATTATTTAAATCGATGAGGATGTTGTTCTTCGTGACTACAATCTGGCCATTCCTCTCTGGGAGTTAATTGCGAGGCATGATTTAATTATCTAAGTACTACTTCCCTTGAAAATCGCTGGAGTTTGGTTCTACCTTACGAAAGTTAAGTATGCAGGACTATCCAATTGTAAATTTATTTGATTGCCAAAGTAATGATGGTGTCATCGGTCTTTTGGCAGGAGATCTGTTCCAGAAGCAGTGCCCTGAGAATGAGGGACACTGTGTTACCAAATGATTACTGATTATATAATCATAGATTTTTAACAGTCTCATGATTACATGATTTAAAAAAAAACTGTATTGTTTCACATCATCTGTTTCTGAGAGCTTGCAACAGACTGAAACATGAAGGACACAGTCACCACCGATGTTAAAAATGGAATAACTGAATAATCTCTTGATCAGGGAATCTCATCTAATGAACTCTGTCGGGCTGAGAATATGACACACCACAAACAATAAATAACTCTAAGTAAACATATTAGAAAGCGGCGTACAGGACTTTAGAGGACTATGAACTGAGGATTCCAAAATGACTGATAGAAACATAAGACACTGCTCAAAATCCTTAGTCATTAGCCAAATGCAAATCTAAACAATTCCAAGAAACCATGGAATCAAGCTCCAGTAAAGGAAAGAGAATGAAGAGTTGTTTATTTTATTTTCAATAAAGAGAAAAGGATTATGCTAGAGGCTGTTCCTTGTATTGTTTCCATTCTAGAAATTAGAAAATTGAAGCATAGAAAACAGGTTTAAAATCCTCATCAATGGACTTTAATGGCATAATGATGCCTTCATTTCCATGCTTATGTCACTATAGGCATGTTGTAGATTGAGAGACTTGTAAATATGTAGAACTCAAAAGAGCCCTGCTTTGTTTTTGTGAGAAAATCAGTGAGGCTGTAAGGTTAGTTCATCGGTGGGTATGCTACATTTAGCATGTGTGAGGGGCACTAGAATGTGACAGAATGTTGGATCATGAATGTTGTCTAGAAACCCTGCTTGCATTCTGTATCCTGGTACCATGGGTCAAGGCCCAGAGAGAAGCATCGAGAAAGAGCTATCATGGGACATTACAGTCTCCCCAAGATAACTGTCTCCTAAAACTTTCATGACAGCATTTGATTCGCTAACCAAGTCATAGCCAAATTTCTGGAAGTTTGCCTCCAGCTTTTACTGGTTACCAAATTCAAGATTACCTAATTATCGGAGAACATAGTCTGTGGAGAAATAGTTCAAAGTCTTCTGTTTATGAATGCTCTCTCTCCTAAGAAGTAAAACAATGGAACTAAATATAACAAGACTCACAATTATTCATCAAAAGGTGAGTTTTCCATGGTTAACTTCCTTCAGGAAGTTGATGATCCATTTTTCAGTGTAGACTTAGCGATTATTGGATTGCACTCCATCTCTTTTGAGGCAGCCGTCCAACATTAAATATGTGATATCTTCTAAAAAACCCTGCATACACAATAAATTTCAGCATTTAAACATTTTACTACTCAACTCTGGGATTAAATAACGAATTAACCTTTGAGTTTCACACAATAATGTGGGGGTCAAGTGAGAGTCAATTTTGTCGTAGATGGCAGACCATTATATCCTCTGATTATGTTGTTATTTGATTATTAAAATAAACATTAGGTAATCCATGATCAGTGGATTGTGGTTCCACGATATAGGAGGCAATTATTACAGACCACCTAAATATCAATTATGTAGTTAAAAATCTTTAAATTAATCATGACAGCATCGTTCATGTGTCTGGTTTGGATCCTCCTTAGGAAAGTGGATCATGTTACATGAACTCATTATTTGATTATTTAATAATATAAAACAATGATTATATCACCCACGAGACCTGGAATTTGGTGCCACAGATCATCTAATTACATGATTAACGTATTTAAATGGACAATTCATGTTAATACTCAAGACAACGTAAATATGTGAATAGTTATGTAAACCAAAATCCTCCATTCCATGAAGATACTTGTAAATCTCCCTCTTGTGTAGTTAATGAGCAATATCATCACATTTTATAATTCATTGTTTCAATTGACGATGATGACATCCTTCATGAATGGAGTCTGGCCACGCTTCCCTCCCAGTTAATGATACATCACCATTTTCTTGTGACAGCTATTACCGACTTATTTATTTAATTCTTTAAATTATTTAAACGACAGACAATGCCATCACCGATTATGATCAGGGTTAAAATATCTGTCAAGGACAAGGTTAGAAAAGTTGTAGACCTGGGCAGAGCATTTTCTGACTCATCTATGCATCTCCTAAGTACTAGGGATGCTGGATGATTGAGTCCAGAAGATTGCATGGTGCCCTCCGAGAAGTACAAGGACTTCACCAAGGCTGGCATGGTGGTCTGGGTGTTGACTACCTGCTCTTCCTCCACATCATCACATCGGTTGTTATCTACCATGAGAAGAAGTAGTGGCACTAGGAGGTCGGCACCATCACCGAGACCTCGCAAGAGGATGATGACCCAGAACACGGAAGAACATCTCTCTCTCAACTATGATGGTGATGCCCGTGCTGCAGCCAACTTTTCAGCTGATACCAAGCTTTTGGCTACTACTGCTAAGCCAGGAATGGGCCCATTAGCTCAGGTCCTGCCACACCACAACAGAGATTCAGTTGCTGGTGATGATGTCAGGCAACAGAATTCATCAGGCAAGACAGAATTATTATCTGAGGATGAACTTATGGATTTTTGAAAATCCGTGATGACAGCATAGTTTTTCTTATCTGGTAAGTCTGCCCAGGAATTGATGATATGAAAAAGGTCAATGACTTACATATGTAAATATGTAATTATTAAATTGTTTCATTATATAATCTGTGAACCCTGAAGTTTGGTGCCACCTTGTGTGACTCAAGTGTGACAGACGATCTAACTATCTGATTATTTCATTATTCAAATCTCTTTTCTCTACTCCAGGAAGAGTGGAGTCTGGATCTACCTTGGTGTTAAAGTGTCTCTAGTGATTTCATTTTTATTTCTTTATTTAAATCAATGGGGGTATCATTTCGTTATATCTCTAGGGGTGAATCATGAGAAATTATCTCTTTATTCCTTCATTTTATTGTTCAAATCTATGATTAAGAAATGAAAGACTCTTCAGTATTGAGCAATCGTTTAGGCTCCACGTATAAAACACCATCCACTTGATTAATCTTTATTCATTTAGTTATGAAAATCTGTCATTATGTATTCAGTGGTCACTGGAGTTTTGAGCCTCCTTATGGGAGTCCATCGTGCCAGGCCATCACATTCTGTAATACTACACTTACTTATTTAACTGATAAACTAGTTAATTAAATAATAATTCATCATTTAATTAATGTATTTAAAATACAGTTAATGTTATGGACCATAAGTCCCTTTTGGAGTCAGATTTTGGGAGTTGATGATGTAACATCATGTCATCACTTCATCATTTAGGTATGTAAATAGATCATTACATCAGCGATAGTTTTAGGACTTTGGTGCCACCTCTTCGGTGTTAATATAAAACGCCAACTAATTAATTATCAATTTAATTTTTTTTAAAAAAAATCATTATTCTAGGAAGAGATCAGTCGGACTTCTCCATGTGGGATTTAAGTATGCACCACCCTGTCATTATTTAATCATTTTTCATTATATATTAATTACTTAAATCTATGAAGATGTTCTTTTTGACTGGAGTCTGGCCATTCTAACCTGGGAGTTAATCGCAGGGCATTATTTAATTATCTAAGTACTACTTCCTTGACAATCACTGGAGATTGGTTTCACCTTATGAAAGTTAAGTATGCAGGACTATCCGATTATAAACTTATTATATTGGGTAAGTTATGATGATGTCATCCTTTATTTGGCTGCTGTGCGATTGACACATCAGGAAATCGGTACCAGAAGCAGTACCCAGAGAATGAGGGACACTGTGTTACCCAGTGTTTACTGATCACATAATCGAAGATTTTTGACAATCGAATGATTACACGATTTAAAAAAGAAAAACTTTATTGTTTCACATCATCAGTTTCTGAGAGTTTGCAACAGGACTGATCCATGATGGAAACAGGCACCACCGATTTTAAAAATGGATTAACTAAATAGTCTCTTGATCAGGGAATCTCATCTCATGAACTCTGTTGGGCTGATAATATGACATACCACCAACAATAAATAACTCTAAGTAACCATGTTAGAAAGCGGAGTACAGGACTTAATAGAGAACTATGAATTGACGAATCCAAAATGACTGAAAGAAACATAAGACAGTGCTGAAAATCCTTAGTCATCAGCCAAATGCAAATCTAAACAACTCTGAGAAACCATGGGATCAATCTCCTGTAAAGGAAAGAGAATGAAGAGGAGTTTATTTTATTTTCAATAAAGAGAAAAGGATTATGCTAGAGGCTGTTCCTTGTATTGTTTCCATTCTAGAAATTAGAAAATTGAAGCATAGAAAACAGGTTTAAAATCCTCATCCATGGACTTTAATGGCATAATGACGCTTTCATTTTCATGCTTTTGTCACTCTAGGCATGTTGTAGATTGAGAGACTGGTAAATATGTAGAACTCAAAAGAAAGAGCCCTGCTTTGTTTTTGTGAGAAAATCAGTGTGGCTGTAAGGTTAGTTAATTGGTTGGTATGCTACTTTTAGCATGTGTGAGGGGCACTAGAATGTGAGAGTATGTTGGATCATAAATGTTGCCTGGCAACCCTGCTTGCATTCTGTATCCTGGTACCATGGGCCAAGGCCCAGAGAGCAGCTCGAAAAAGTGCTAACATGGGACATTACAGTCTCCAAAGATAACTGTCTCCTAAAACTTTTCATTACAGCATTTGATTCACTAACCAAGTCATAGCCAAATCTCTGGAAGTGTGCCTACAGCTTTTACTGGTTACCAAACTCAAGATTGCCTTATTATTGGAGAACATAGTCTGTGGAGAAACAGTTCAAAGGCTTATCTTTATGGATGCTCTCTCTCCTAAGAAGTAAAACTGTGGAGCAAAAGATAACAAGACTCATAATTATTCATCACAAGGTGAGTTTTCCATTGTTAACTTTGTTCAGGAAGGTGAAACTCCATTTGTCAGTGTGGACTTAGCGAATATTGGATTGCAGTCCGTCTCTTTTGAGGCAGCCGTCCAACATTAAATATGTGATATCTTCTAAAAACCCTGCATACACAATGACATTTAAGCATTTAAAAAATTGACTACTCAACTCTGCAATTTAATAAGGGATGAACCTGGGCGTTTCACACAATCATGTTGGAGTCAAGTGAGAGTCACTTGTGTCAAGGATGGCCGAGCATTTCATCCCCTGATTATGTTGTTATTTGATTATTAAAATAGACATTAGGTAATCCATGATCAGTGGATTGTGGTTCCACGTTGTGGGAGGCAATTATTACAGACCAACTAAATATCAATTATGTAGTTACAGTGTTTAAATTAATCATGACAGCATCGTTCACAGGTCTGGTTTGGATCCTCCTAAGGAAAGTGGATCATGTTACATGAACTCATTATTTGATTATTTAATAATATAAAACAATGATTATATCACCCATGAGACCTGGAATTTGGTGCCACAGATCTTCGAATTACATGATTAACATATTTAAATGGACAATTCGTGTTATTACCCAAGATAATATATATATGTGTATAGTTATGTAAACCAAAAATCCTTCATACCATGAAGAGTCATGTAAAGCTCCCTCTTTGTGGCATTAATGTGCAATATCATCACAATTTTTGATTCATTTTTCAATTGGTGATGATGACATCCTTCATGAATGGAGTCTGGCCATGCTTTCCTCACAGTTAAATACTACATCACCTTTTTCTTGTGACAGTTAGCTATTACCGACTTATTTATTTAATTCTTTAAATTATTTAAACGACAGAAAATGCCAAAACCGATTATGATCAGGGTTAAAATATCTATAAAGGACAAGGTTAGGAAAGTTGTAGACCTGGGAAGAGCATTTTCTGAATGATCTATGGATCTCCCAGAGTACTAGGGATGCTGGATGATTGAGTCCAGAAGATTGCATGGTGCCTTCCGAGAAGTACAAGGACTTCACCAAGGCCAGCATGGTGGTCTGGGTGTTGACTACCTGCTCTTCCTCCACATCTTCACATGGGTTGTTATCTACCATGAGAAGAAGTAGTGGCACTAAGAGGTCGGCACCATCACCGAGACCTCGCAAGAGGATGACGACACAGAACATGGAAGAACATCTCTCCCGCTATGATGGTGATGCCCGTGTGATGGGAGATGTCATTCTGTATGTTTCTCATACTGGTTAATAATAAAGCACTGTTGGCCAATAGGAAAGGAAGATAGGAGGAATTGGAGACAAGGAGGAAATAGGAAGTAGTAGGGAGGAGTCAAGATGGAGAGTCTGGAGAGAGGCAGTATGCGGCCGCAGGCTCCCGGTAAGAAGAACGCGTGGACATACATAGATTAACACAAATGGGTTAATAACTAAGGCAGAGCTAGCCAATAAGAAACTAGTACCTGGCCAATAGCATTGTATCAAATACAGAGTCTCTGTGTGTTATTTGTGGCTGGCGCAGTGGCAGGACAAGACCGGGCGGCGGCAGGCAGAAAAACCATACTCGTTACAGATGGCGCCCACGTGGCTAGTAAGAACTTCCACTTAAAATTTAACAAAAGGTTAAAAAAAGGGTTTTAGAAACAAAAGAACAGAGATAAGCAAGGTTTCTTGGTAACAGCATTTTTCTCAGTTGGACTCTGTTTTGTGAGAGACAATCAGATATTTGCACGGCTCCTTAAAGGGAGGATTCCTGACTCACCATAAGAGGCAAAAAACCGCACAGCTTTTAAATAACTCTGCTAACAATTCATTGGTGTGTATGAGAGATGGCAATGGCAGTGACCACATCTCCAAGCCGGCAGCATGCTTTCTGGGTGGCAGCGCAGACCAAGGTGGTGAGCACAGCTCTCAGTGCTGGCGGTAAAAGTACCCACCACCATCTTTGGTAAACCGCAGCGGAAACAAAGACTTTAATTTTAACAATGTTGTTGTTTAACAGATAAAGACTCATGGCCAGAAAAAGATAAAGATTTACAGTAGAGACAGATTCACATTAAGAAAAGGTGCTAAAAGTTTACAGTGTGTTTTAAAAAAAAATACATAGGCTTGGGAGAGAAAAATAAAATGGTTTTGGGTAGACAAAGAGGAACTGGGTGTTGTAGCACACGCCTTTAATCCCAGCACTCAGGAGACAGAGGCAAGCAGATCTCTGTGATTTGCAAAGTAAACCTGGTATGCAGAGTAAATTCCAGGACAGATAAGAGTTACACAGTGAAACCCTATGTCAAGAAATAAAAAATAAAAGTAAAATAAACAGAGTAATAATAAAGCCACGTAAAGATGAAAAGCTCAGAGAGAATCTGGTTACTGTATGCTATTGTGTTGTCTCTACATTGTTTGACTCCTGAGAAAATAACAACAACTGATAAAGGAAATGCTGCTGGATTAATTCAATTTATATATTTTAAAAATGCTTTGACTCCAACATTTAAGTTCAAGGACAAGTTACTGGGGAAAAGGATTTCTATTTTTGTTTCCACAGAAAATAAAAAGCTGTGGATTCCTTCCAGACTAATGTGGTTTGAGCAAGCCAGGCCCCCTGAAACAGAGTCGTTGGTGATCCAAAATTCAAAACAGCTTGGACAAAGCAGCCTCACAGACTACAGCCAAGATTTCTGCAACTTCTTAGGATCCACATGACAGCGCCCCCTATCAGCAGGACGTAGTTTGGAAAGAACGACGCCCAAATTCCCAAATATTGTTTATAAATGTTTGGTTTCATTTAAATGTACTTGGTTATAAATGGGTAGTGATCACAGCCAATTATTTTTAAAGGTAAAAAGGGAATTATGATATAGATATGCATAGTTTGTTTTGGAATGGATTTTCATTTATTGATACAATTTAAGGTCAATTTTGTCATATGTATATTTCTCCTCTTGTTTGTATAGCTCATTTAGAAATGTAATGTATAATGTAGTACAGATTATAGATAATTACCTATGATAGTCAAAGCTTAGAGTTTAGTTAGGGTTTTCAAGACACACAGAGATGTATTTAAGATAGATAGGAATTCTTCAAAACTTTCAAAGACCTACAGAATATGGCATTTAAAATGATTTAGGGTTTTGCTTGACAATGAGAAATAAATGCTCCTGGTAACACCACCTGCGTCAAAAAAGGAAGATGGACATTAAAGAAACACGTTTTGGAGTTTACTTCCAATATGGCAAGACTAGCTATTTGGACAAGATAGTCCTCTTGTCTGGACTGTTTGACTTTGTTATGTATAAACTGGACATGCAGGACCCACAGTAAAGTGACTTCTGATTCAAGATGGACATTGCTACAGAGATCCTGCTTCATGGAAGAGTCTGTGAGACATTATGCAGGACATAGACAAAAGTGACTGACAAACTGCCAATACAAGAAGACAGTTTAAAGTTTCCTGCGTTGCTGAAGAGTCTGCCAGACACACTATGACCTATGGGCTGAAGATGGAAGATTACAGAAGAACTTCGGGTGAGAAGGCAATGAGTTGTCTCTGTCATTTCTAGAGCTTATATATTATCCTTCTGTGGTCTTTGAAGGAGTTGAAGACAGATAGTTATGGTTATAGTTTTCATTAGTTAGGATTAAAGATAAGTTACTTAGATTTTAGACACACAAAGATAGAATAGATGATGAAATATTTTCTTCAAATCTTGCTAAATGTTAATGGACTAAATATTGTTAACTGTGATTCTTACTTGATAACTGTTGTATAATATATTTTGCTATGTTAAGGTTAAAACCCTTCTTTTTATTTAGACAGAAAAGAGGAGATGATGGGAGATGTCATTCTGTATGTTTCTCATACTGGTTAATAATAAAGCACTGTTGGCCAATAGGAAAGGAAGATAGGAGGAACTAGGAGACAAGGAGGAAATAGGAAGTAGTAGGGAGGAGTCAAGATGGAGAGTCTGAAGAAAGCAGTATGCCACCAGCTCCCGGTAAGAGAAGTACATAGATCAGCAGAAATGGGTTAATAATTATGGCAGAGCTAGCCGAGAAGAAACAAGTAATAGGGCCAACAGCATTGTATCAAATACAGAGTCTCTGCGTATTATTTGGGGCTGGTGGCGCAGCAGCAGGACAAGACCAGGCGGCGGCAGGCAGAAAAACAGTACTCGTTACACCCGTGCTGCAGCCAACTTTTCAGCTGACACCAAGATTTTGGCTACTACTGCTTCGCCAGGAATTGGCCCGTTATTTCAGGTCCTGCAGCACCACAACAGAGATTCCAGGTGCTGGTAATGATGTCAGGCCAACAGAATTCATCAGGCAAGACAGAATGATTATCTGAGGATGAACTTATGGATTTTTAAAAATCTGTATTGACAGCATAGTTTTTCTTATCTGGTAAGTCTGCCCAGGAATTGATGATATGAAAAGGTCAATGACTTACATATGTAAATATGTAATTATTAAATTGTTTCATTATATAATCTGTGAACCCTGAAATTTGGTGCCACCTTGTGTGACTCAAGTGTGACAGACGATCTAACTATCTGATTATTTCATTATTCAAATCTCTTTTTCTACTCCAGGAAGAGTGGAGTCTGGATCCACCTTGTTGGTGTTAAAGTGTCTCTAGTGATTTCATTTTTTATTTCTTTATTTAAATCAATGTGGATATCATTTCGTTATCTCTCTAGGGGTGAATCATGAGAAATTATTTCTTTATTCCTTCATTTTATTGTTCAAATCTATGATTAAGAAATGAAAGACTCTTCAGTATTGAGCAATCGTTTAGGCTCCACGTATAAAACACCATCCACTTGTTTAATCTTTATTCATTTAGTTATGAAAATCTGTCATTATGTATTCAGTGGTCACTGGAGTTTTGAGCCTCCTTATGGGAGTCCATCGTGCCAGGCCATCACATTGCATAATACTACACTTACTTATTTAACTGTTAAACTAGTTAATTAAATAATAATTCATCATTTAATTAATGTATTTAAAATACAGTTAATGTTATGGACCATAAGTCCCTTTGGAGTCAGATTTTGGGAGTTGATGATGTAACATCATGTCATTACTTCATCATTTAGCTATGTAAATAGATCATTACAGCAGCGATAGTTTTAGGACTTTGGTGCCACCTCTTCGGTGTTAATATAAAATGCCAACTAATTAATTATCAATTTAATTTTTTAAATAAATCATTATTCCAGGAAGAGATCAGTCTGACTACTCCATGTGGGATTTAAGTATGCACCACCCTGTCATTATTTAATCATTTCTCATTATATGTTAATTATTTAAATCGATGAAGATGTTGTTCTTTTTTACTGTAGTCTGGCTATTCCTCCCTGGGAGTTGATCATGTAGTGTTATTTAACTCTAAGTACTACTTTCTTGAAAATCACTGGGGTTTGGTTCTACCTTATGAAAATCAGAATTGCAAATGAATTGAAAAAAAAAGAAAGAATTTAACAGCTAGGCATTGATGCCACTCACCTTGAATCCCAGTACTTGGGAGGTAGAGACAGTTGGATGTCTGTCAGTTTGAAGCCAGCCTGGTCTTCACAGGAATTTCTGGACACGTTCCAAAGCCACAGCAAAACCCTATATCAAAAACCTAAAACAACACAAAATAAAACAAAAACAAAGAACTGAACAAAAAAATAAAACAACAGAGAGAGAGAGGGGGGGGGGGGGGGGGGGGGGAGAGAGAGAGAGAGAGAGAGAGAGAGATTTAGCCAAGAAATGATGTTTCAAGACTGTAAACTCAGCACTCTGGATATAGAAGCGGGTAGATCTCTGAGTTGAAGAACATCAAGGATACAAAGAGAAACCCTATGTGTGTGTGTGTGTGTGTGTGTGTGTGTGTGTTTTTACCCTGAATTATGTACACATATGTACATACACATCCAAGTGTCCATGGAGATAAGGAGAAATCATCCTCACCAGGAGCTTTCTTTTCTGGTGGTTTTGAGACACCAGGTTTGGGTGTTAAAAATAGAAGTCCAGTCCTCTGGAAGAGGAAGAAATTCTCCTAACCTGAACAATGTTGCTAGCCAAAGAGATTCACTACTTACAGTTAGTTCTTCTACAGATTATTATTATTATTGTTATTATTATTAATTGTTAATATCATTCTTTGCTGCAGCATTGAGTGATGATACTGGATCCAACAAACTCAACAAACCTACAGGAGTTTATTGGGAAAGGGACTGAAGGCAGTGGTAGATGTCAAACAATTGGGGGCAGAAATAGAAAGAGAGAGAAAATTGGCAGTAGTTGCTTGCTAATAAAGAGGAGGGAAGAAGTTTAGAACCAGGCTCTGCAGTTGGGGCCCTTTCAACTGGGGACATGGGGGTTCCATTGGCCCAGCTCCTCATGGCCTTTGCATGCACTGTCTTATGGAGTCACTTAATGAATGCAAGGCTTAGCCTTCCAACTTTGACAGCTTTTGAGATGTCAGTGTAGAGTGATCATCTCTGAAAAACAGGTCCAGGAGGGAAGTGAAGCTTATCTGTGGAAAGCAGAGAAGATCGACTCCAGGGCATGGAAAGAACTTGAGCATTAGAGAGGCCTGTGATCTGGAAAGGTTCCCTAAGAAGAAACAGGCCCTGGAGAGGACATGTGTGGAGTGACAGTCAGGTGCTGAGGAGAAACCACCAAGGCAGGAAGAGGAGTCTTTGGGAGTAGGAACAGGGCCAGGTTGCCTAAGATGAGGGTGAATCCAATAAATCAATTATTACTATTAGGTAGCACATGGTTTACTGGGTGCTATTATTTCCCTTGTTAATTATAGAACATTAATGTTATAAAAATGTTATAAAGGACACTAGCTGTAAGTGTGTGACAAAGGCCTTTTAATCTCAACATTCAGGAGGCAGAGGGAATTCTTTCTGTTTGAATGTAGTTGGGTCTACAAAATCATCTCCAGGACAGCCTGGGATTCACAGTGAAACAAATTCTGGAAAAGCACACAAAAGACCACTCCAGCAAATGTGTTTTTATTTATCCCTCCAAATGATAAATAAAATATGTCATGTGTCTTAATTTTCTTTCTACTCTTCAAGCCTTACCCTAAGAAATTCTTTTGCATTTTTTTTACTAGTGAAAACATGTTTGCATTGTGTCTGTCATGCACAATAATATTGGGATTTTTTTTTTTTCTCTTTCCTGACTGGTTATCCATTTCTCCACAAAATGCCCAGTGTAATAAGCATCAGTCAAGTCTTTGGATGTATTCACATTCCCAGTGTGTGTGTGTGTGTGTGTGTGTGTGTGTGTGTGTGTGTGTGTGTGTGTGTGTGTGTGTGTGGGTGTGTGTGTGTGTGTGTGTGAGACCAGAAAACAACTTTTGGTGCCTATTCTCTCCACCATGAATCTCAGATATTTTACTCAGGTCCTCTAGACTGGGCCCTGGAAATGGTTTTATTCCCATTATCCTTCCAAATCTGGCATGATTTTACCGTAATACCTTGTTGAGTTTATTCTTTAATTACATTTTAATACATATATTTGCTTTCATTATGTGAATTGTGTCTGTATGAATGTATGCAATGCATGTGACTGCTTGCAGAAGCCATAAAAGAGCACTGGATTACATGGAGTTGGAGTTATAGGAGGTTATAAGCCACCAGGCATGGATACTGGGAAGTGAACACAGGTATTTGGCAATAGCAGTATATATTCTTTGCCTCTGATATAGCTCTAAAGCTCCTAATCCTAATTTATGTTTTTAGTTAAAAGTATTTTTTTCTTGTGTAGTTTTAATTACATTTTTCTTTCTTTCTTTTTTTTTTTTTTTTTTTTTTTTTTTTTTTGATCAAACACATGCCTGGACACATGTGCTATCTTCCAGGCTTTACCAATCAAGGAAACATTTTGTGTCACTGGAATTTGGTATAAAGTGCCACTATCCAATGATCTACTTCAATGTCCATTAATTTCATATTTTAGTTTTAGTTTAAATACAGAGTATTGGGTTTAATAGTGGTATCTTTATATACTTGTGATTATGTGCTTTCCTTGTTTGTTTTCTTCCCACACTACTCTCCCTTTTGACCCTCCTCATCTCTAGCTGATTCCATTTCTTGTAGCATTTACTTCCAAGATATATTTACTAGTCTTTGCAAGTAAGGTTCTTGAGCAAATTCTGTATCTACCAAAATAGTGTTAAAACAAAAATTAATTAAAAGAGATGGGGTAGAACAATCCATATTCAACGGCAAACACTGATATGACATGTCAATTCTTAATATATATGCCCCAAACACATGATGAGGAAACATACCCAAGAAGATTAAACAGGAAGAAACTATTGAATCACAGTTAAAATTAATAAATTAGAAACAAAGAAAAATAAAATTATTGAATGAAAAACATATTTGATTTTTGTGTGAAAATCAACTATACAGACAAAACTAAGAGAGAGAGAGAGAATATAACAATTAATAAAATCAGAAATTAAAAGGAGACATAATCAACAAGGAAAACCACAGAACCATAAGAAATACTTGAAAAATACTTCATCCAAATTGGGAATATATATCTTGATAGGTACCACTTACCAAAGTTCAATCAACTCCACATGAACAATTTGAATATAGAACTATCATGCATAGTGAAACAAAATGAATCATTACAAGCCTCACAACCAAAAATAAGTAAGAATTTAAATAAATAAATAAATAAAATCTGAGTGAAACATTGTTTTAACATTGGAATTTACCAGCCTTTCAAAGAAGAGTTAGAAATGTTACTTCTCAACTTATTCCATGATATAAAAACACAAGAAACTTTACCCAATTTATTTTATGATGCCACAGGTACACAGATATCCATGCATTCAGGCTTTTTAAAAAAAATATTCATACATAATTTATGTCAGATGTTACTACATCATATACCTTTAACCTGAAACAGGGTACAGTGGAAATTTGGCTTTCTGGATAGCCCTTAACAATCTGGATATTGCAACAGGTTGACAGACTTGGGGATTCCAATTTCAATAATTCAATGGATCATAGCCAAACTGCCTGGATAACATTGAGATCATAAAGCTTACTCAGCAAGGCTTTCCTATGTTGTGGGAAATATAAAGGGAATTGGAGATCAATTTTCTCATGAATATATGTGAACAAATAATAAAATCCTCATAAAGAGATTCCAAAACAGGACAAAATATCATCCAAACCAATAAAGGAGGCATCATTGCAAAGAGGGAGTGATAATACAACACAAAAAAATCAAACATATTTAATGCACAATAAAAGTAAATTTTAAAAAAACATAAGTATTCCTTTATTTTAATTTTATATATTGATGCCAGTTGCCTCTCCCTCCCTTCATCTTTTTGTCTTCCACTTTCTCATGCCTCCTGACCCCCTTCCCCTCCTACCTCTCCACACTCCACATGTAGGGTGATGCCTTCCAGGAGGGCTAATCTAAATCTTTCAAGTCATTTGGAGTAGGGACTAAGATTTTTCTCCTGTATCTATGTTAAGGGAGTATCCCTTCATGGAGGATGTGATCCCAAAGCCCTTGTGTGCACCAGGGATACATACTAGTTCCACTCTCCAAGGTCGCTTAGACTGTCCAGGCATTCTATCTTAGACCCATGTTTAGTGGATCCGAGTCAGTCCCATGATGAATTGCCAGCTATCCCTCTGGTGGCCCATTAGCTCCTCTATATTCATATAAGCTGCCTCTATTTGTTACTGCAGCCTGGTGTTGTCCTCCCCTCTGTGCATATGGATTCCAGTTATGCCAAGTGTTTAGTTGTGGCTCTTTCCTTCTGTTTGCATCAGCTACTAGATGAGGACTCTATTATGGTGCATAAGTTACTCATCAATCTCATTATCAGGGAAGGCAATTTATGGTAGCCTTTCCACTGTTCCTCAAATTGTTAGTTGGGGTCAGACTTGTAGATGTCTGGACATTTCTCTAGGTTCAGTTTTCTCTTTAAAACTACAATGGCTCCCTCTTTTATGGTTTCTCTCTGTGTCTCTCCTTCTATCTCTGTCTCTCTCACTCCCTTTCCTCTCATCTATTCCTTCCCTGACACAATCTTCCCACGTGCTTTTCTGTCCTCTTCTGTTTCTTGTAGATCGTTCTCTATTCATTGTCCCCACCAACACCCCATATGCTCAGTAGATCTTGTCCCATTCCTATTCTGTGAGGGACCTTATATGAATCTCTTATAATCCTCCTTGTAGCCTAGTTTCTCAGCCAAAGTGAATTATAAACTGGTGATCCATTGCACTATGTCTAAAATTTATATATGAGTGAGTTCATACCATGTTCCCCTTTTTCTGACTGGGTTACCTGATTCAGGATGGATTTTTCAAGTTCTATCCATTTGCCTCTAGATTTCAAGATTCCAGTGTGTGAGTGTGTGTGTGTGTGTGTGTGTGTGTGTGTGTGTGTGTGTGTGTGTGTGTGTGTGTGTGTGTGTGTGTGTGTGTGTGTGTTCGCAGCATAGTGCTCCATTGTGGAAATGTGCACCATCTTCTTTATCCATTCTTCAGTTGAAGGGCATTTAGGTTACTTCAATGTTCTTGCTATTACAAATAATGCTGCTCTGAACATAAACATGTCTTTGTTGCATGGATGGGGATTATTTGGCTATATTCCTAAGTGGGGGATTGCTAGGTAATGTGGTAGAGTCATTCCCATTTTCCTGAAGAACTGCCACACTGATCACCAAAATGGTTGTACATGTTTGCTTTCCAACCTGCAGTGGAGGAGTGTTCCCCTTTCCCCACATCCTCTCCAGCACAAGTTGTCATTGGTGTTTCTAATTTTAGCCATTCTGGCAGGAGTAATATATCTCAGAGTTGTTTTGATTTGCATTTCCCTTATACCCAAGGATTGTGAGCAATTTCTTTAGATTTTTTCAGCCATTTTGGATTCCTCTATTGAGAATTCTCTCCTCAGTTTTTTTTTTAATTCAACTTTTAATAGGTTTATTTGGTGTGTGTGTGTGTGTGTGTGTGTGTGTGTGTGTTGTGTGTGTGTGTGTGTGTTTAGGCCAGGGCTATCACCTTCTTTTCCTAAAACATTGCTCCCCTGTGACTGGGGTGTGTGTAGGTAGGGAGGTACATGTGGAGGTGAGGGGAGAGTTATGAAGAGTCAGTCTCTCCTCTCATCTTCACAGGATTTCTGGAACTCTAACTCAAGCTGTCAGGTTTCTATATCAAGCATTTTTACTCATGCAGCTATCTTGTCTGCCCCATAACTATTTCTCATCTTCTATCTATCTATCTTTTTTTTTCATCTCCTATCACTTATCTGTCTATAGTAATCAATTATCAATCTATGTACCTATGTATGCATGTATGTATGTATCTATCTATCTATTTATTTATCAATCAAACACCTAACATCTATCACCTAACTCACTAGGCACATAGCCTCAAAAAGAAACAACCAGCCTAGAGACAGTGGCTGGCTGGCCAGCAGGCCCCAACCATATCTACCTACCAAGTTCAGGATTACACATATGCAATACCATCCCTGCTTTTCTGTGTGACTGCATAAATGAGATTGTACTTAGATCCACATGCTTCCACAACAAGACATTTACTGACTGATCTGTGTGCCTCAGTTCATATTCCAGTTTTAATTTTTAGCTTTTAAGCACTTTTTCTGTAAGTGTTAGTATTTGGGCATTTTTACTGACCTGCCCTTGGGGTTCTGACATGCTATGTGCACAGCTACAGCCACTAAGAGCACCACCTGTGCACATTCTCTATGTTCCCTTTTAAAGGGTCCTGCCTACCTCTCTCTCTCTTCCTCTCTCTCTTTCTGCTTCTCTTCCTGTCTCTCGGTCTACCCTCCTTCCTGTCCCTTACTTTTCTACTGCTCCTGTCCCCATAGTTCAGTTTTCCCCCTCCCTTCCCCCCATTTCCCATTCCCTTTCCCCTAAAAAAAGAAACAAACTCCACATGAGCTTTTTTTTTAATTTTTATTTTACATATCGATAAAAGTATCCAAGTCCCCTCTCCCTTCCTCCCTCTCTCCCTCCCGCTACGCCTTTCTACCCCTTCACATGCACCCTGACCAACCTCCCCTCCCATCCCCCCTCACTCCACATGTAGGATGATGCCATCTAGGAGGGGTCATATAAATCTGTCAAGTCATTTGAAGTGGGGAAAAGGACTTCTCTCCTGTCTCTAGGTTATAGGAGTACACCTCCATGGGGCATGTGCCCACAAGTCCCTTTTGTGTACCAGGAATACATCCTGGTTCCACTGCCTGGAATTCCTTAGACTGCTCAGGCCTTCTAGCTGAGACCCATATTCAGGGGGGTTTGAGTCAGTCCCATGATGGATTCCAAGCTATCAGTCTGGGGGCCAGTTAGCTTCTCCTTGTTCAGGTCAGCTGTCTCTATGCGTTTCTACAAACTGGTCTTGTCCTGTCTCTTTGCATCTGGATTCTTTTTCAGGTCAGTGTTTATTTGTGGCTGTTTGCTTCTGTTTCCATCAGTTACTAGATGAGGGCTCTATGTTGTGGATAAGTTAGTCATCGATCTCACTATCAGGGAAAGGCATTTATGGTAGCCTTTCCACTGTTGGTCAAATTGTTAGTTGGGGTCAGTATTGTATTTCTCTGGACATTTCTGTAGGTTCAGTTTTCTCTTCAATCCTATAAAGGCTCCCTCTTTTAAGTTCTCTCTCTCTGTCTCTCACTCTCTCTTTTCTGTCTTCTATTCCTCTACTGACACAATCAATAAATATCTTTACCCTTACATTATAAAGACTCTCTTTTTGATCCCCTTTGAAGGAAGTACTTCACGATGAAGTGTCCCATGGAAAAATCACGGGGACATGAAGAATCATGGAATTTCAAATAATAATTTCTCTGACCAGCAGTGCCTACTTATTGCTGGGTTGAGGTGGGCTAGAACCTGAAAATAATGGGAGAGAAAGAAGGAATGAGACCAAGCAATGCTTGTCAAGGTCTCACTTTATTAGGCACAAAGAGGGGTTTTTAAAGCAAAGCGGGGAGGAAGTGGGTAGGGGTAGCTTTGCTGACTCTGGGGCTCTGGTAAGGTCCCACACCATAAACATCAGACCATAAACGTCTGATTATCTCAGTTCCTGGTGTCTGGTTCATCTCAGTTCCTGGAAGGAGTGGAACAGACCACTGTTTAGCAGTTTTCTGTTTTACCAAGATAAGGCTCAATTAGAATTTTAAGGTGTAAGTGATTCTGCAAGAGTATGTGACTCAAGTCTGGATCCCAACATCTCCCCCTATTTTATTCTTTTTTTATGGAGCGTCTATCTTAGGCTACGTAGTGGGCTCCCACAATCGGGCCCTGGGGATGGGCTTGTCATTATGGGACAAATGGTAGGACCCCTGTCTTAATCTACATAGGGTGCATCCTCACTCAGCACTCAAGGACATGGCCAAAAATTGGGCAAGAAACTCGGGCAAGATGAGTGGGCTCCTGAGAGATGGTCCTATGCTACTGCTGTCATTGAGCGACTTATAGCCAAAGAGAAGGGTCTGCCTACATTTTGTGGCACTGAGATGTTACCGTCATTGACGTCTTCATATTTGAGAGAACCAGGTCCTCTGTTGTTCGAGTCCTATGAAATCGAGTCCTTGTCTAGGTGGTTCAGGACTGGCACTGTCACCATCCTCATCAGGTTTCTCAGAAGAGCCCTGTTCCCTTTCCAAAAGCTGATGGTAGTGTACAGAAATAGCATGAAATCAATTTGAGTTCTGATCAATTGAGTTAATTTCTGGAATGCCCAAAGCCCAAAAGTCATCGTCAGTAGCAATCCCATAAATGGTCCCAGGAAAGAAGGAAGCAAGGTAGAAAGCCAAGGGGAGGTGGAAAGCCAATTTTTATATTAGGACTTGGCCTGTTCCCACTGCCGTTTACGTTCAGCAAGACTTTTCTGCATTCTATCTAAGCTGTCTTCCATTAAGCCAGTCTTATCAGCATAAAAGCAACATTCCTCTTTGATTATTGCACAAATTCCTCTTTGTTGTAAAAACAATAGGTTTAAGCCTTGACTGTTCTAGAGAATGACCTTTGAGAGAGAGAGAGAGAGAGAGAGAGAGAGAGAGAGAGAGAGAGAGGAGAGGAGGTATTACACTTCTGAGGTCTCAGGTCCAGTTTTCCTGTTCCACACATCTCCACCAAATGGTCTGGCAGCCACTGGACCTCATCTTCTTCCTGCAAGAAAACACAAACATGCCCTCACCCCTCTCAACCCCCTATTAGGAGAAAGTTGGGCTCTTTCCATAGTCTCAGGCATGGATCTTTCCATTTGACTTGAGTAAATGTCTCTTGAGTTTCATCATATCAGCATCTGTCTGCGACAGATTGCTCATAGGCTTCCACATTCAAAAAATTTAAATGAAGAGAGCATCATGTAGGGCACCACTTGCCCTGACCAGCAGGGCCTAGATATTCCTGGTTGCTGGGAACCAAACTCTTATGTTTTTGGTTGTGAGCCTAGCCTTTAACAGCTGAGCCATCTCTACATATTAAGAGCACATGAAGCTATGTTGTGAAATAATGGTGTGTAGTACATTGGTGCCATTGCTGCTTGACAAACATTCAGCATTTCAACATGGAAGACCAACCAAAGAGCTGAAGCACCTGCAGAGGCAGTCAGAATTCTTTGAGCTTAAAGTCAGACATGCAGAATAAGTGCTAGGACAGCCCAAGACACAGAGAGGAACCCTGTTGTGGAAAAGTTGATGAAATCCACCATTAGCTGTTTGGTGGCTGTGCACATGCTTAAGCCCAAATCTCCTGAGGCTGAGGCTGTCTGATTTTCATGATTTGAGGATATCCAGGTCTACTGAATGAGTTCCAGGACTACAAAGATAAAGCCTTTCTTGAAAACAGCAATGCAAACCTACAAAAATCAAGAAAGAATCCGATGCACCTTTAATATGGATCGAATCATCTGGTGTTTGCCTGCATACGTAAATGAGGAAGCTCTCTTTTTGGCTACTTCTCCTAATTCTGGCTAACAATTTCATTCCTATACTAGCAATAGAGCCACATTCTTTGAAAAACTTAGTATATATTGAAGAAAAGTTGAGCTTTTGTCTGATGAACTAGACAACTACTGTACTCTTAAGATTTCACATGGTAGGAAGTCATTGCTGAACTACAGAGAAAGAACTTTTGAGACATTCTAGAACATCTGCTTGGAGAGATTAATCCTACCAGTCCTGTGTATGTAGAGAAGCATGAATCCATGAATAATGCAGATAGTTTAAAACTGCTCACTGACTAAGTTGTGCTGGGTAACAGTAGTGTTCATAAACAAAAATATTCCTAGCTCCATTCCTCTCTAAATTTTCAACTTTCCATGAAGAATGCTCTTTTTATAATTTTGCATTTGTCAAGCGGTTTTTCTGAGATTCATGAATAAAACACCTACAGTGATAGAACAATCATCAAGCTTTCTTATGAGAAAAAGACAAATTATCATCTTTTGGAAGTGGTTCCTGCTATTATTTCCTGACAGTTGGAAGTTCCTATACAACCAGGCCAATAACACCTCATGCTGCACACTGCTCAGTGGGTGATGGGTCTCCATGGGTACCAAAACTCGATGACCAGGTCAGGAGTGGCTTTGGCTTGACAGACAGACACAAACACACTGGAGGAGTTTTGCACCTGCTGCGATTTTTCATTTAGAGTATTAGGTTTTTATACAGAAATTACAAGGAACACATTTTGGTCACAATTTACAGACATATTATAAAATGCGAGTAATTCTTTTGAAGCATGAGATCCAAAAACAATTATTCTGACCTGCCTGTGGTCAGTGCACCAGAGATTTGGTTTACTGAGTTTAGATAAAAGTCATTGTCTCTGATCAGTGAACTGTTAACAGCATTGAAAAGAACATTTGCATTGCTTTATTAATTTTAGAGGATAGTCCTAAATAATTTTATTTTATTTTATATAACAAAGTCCAATTAAATGAAAACAAACATTGATACACAATATTTGGGAATTTGGGTGTCATTCTTTCCAAACTACTTCTGGGTGGTAAGGGGCGCTGTCAAGGGGATTCGAAGAAGATTCAGAAATCCAAGCTGTAGTCTGTAAGGCTGCTTTGTCCAGATGTTTTGAATGTAGGATCAACTTGTACTCTGATTCAGTCAGTCTGGCATGATTAAACGACATTAGTCATTTTCTGTGGAAACAAAAATAGAAATCCTTTTCCCCAGTAACTTGTCCTTCAACTTAAATTTTGGAGACAATGCATTTTTTTTAATTTAATTTATTATTTTAAATGTTCATGCCAGTTCCCTCTCCCTCCCTCTTTCCCTCCCTCCATCCCTCCTTCCCTCCCTTTTATCCTCTCTGCCCTCTCACATGCACTCTAACCACCCTCCATTCCATTCCCCCACCCCAATTCCATATGTAGGGGAATGCCATCCAGTTGGGGTCATGTAGATCTGACAGGTCATGTGAAGTAGGGACTAGGGCTTCTCTCCTGTCTCTAGATTAAGGCAGTTATCCTCCATGGGGGATGTGTTCTCAAAGTCCTTTTGTGCACCAGGGATACATCCTGGCTCCACAGTCTGAAGTCCCTTAGACTGCTCAGTCCTTCTGGCTGAGACCCATATTCAGGGTGGCCTGAGTCAGTCCCATGCTGGCTTCCCAGTTATCAGTCTATTGGCCGTTAACTCCTCCTTGTTCAGGTAGGCTGTCTGATGTGTTTCTGACGCATGGTCTTGTCCTCTCCATCTGCATCTGGGTTTCAGTTCAACTCAGTGTTTATGTATGGGTGTTTGCTCCTGTTTCCAACAGGCATTAGTTGAGAGCTCCATGGATAATTTAGTTGTTGATCTCACTCTCTGGAAAGGGCATTTATGGTAGAGAACTACAAGACTGCTCCCAACTAACAACCTGAGCTTCCGTGGAGGAGCTGACTAAAGTGTTACAGACGATCTAACTCTCTGATTATTTCATTATTCAAATCTGTATTTTTCTACTCCAGGTAGAGTGGATTCTGGATCCACCTTGTTGGTGTTAAATTGACTCTTGTGATCTCCTTCTTTCTTCCTTCCTTCCTTCCTTCCTTCCTTCCTTCCTTCCTTCCTTCCTTTCTTCATTTCTTTCTTTCTCATTTTCTCTTTCTTTAAATCAATGTTGATATCAATTTGTAATCTCTCTAGGGGTGAATTATCAGAAATTATCTCTTTATTCATTCATTTTTTTGTTCATCTCTATGATTAAGAACTCAATGACCCTTCAGTATGGAGCAATCATTTAGGCTTAACAGATAAAACACCACCCACTTGTTTAATGTTTATTCATTTAATTATGAACATCTGTCATTATGTATTCAGTGATCCCAGGAGTTTGGGCCTCCTTACACTTCCTTAGCTGTTAAACTAGGAAATTGAATGATAATTCATCATTTAATTAACGAATTTAAAATACAGGTGATGTTATGAACCATTAGTCCTTTTGGGAGATTTTGGGAGTTGATGTAACATCATCTCATTACTTCATCATTTAGCTATATAAATAGTTCTTTACATCAGTGATAGGTTTAGGACTTTGGTGCCACTTCGTCAGTGTTAATATAAAATGCATACTAAGTAATTATCAATTTAATTTTTTAAACACATCATTATTCCAGGAAGAGCTCAGTCTGACTACTCCATGTGGGATTTATGTATGCCCCACCATGTCATTATTCAATCATAATTCATTGTACATTAATTATTTAAATCGATGAAGCAGTTGTTATACTTGACTGGGGTCTGGCCATTCTTCCACGGAGTTAATAGTGTAGCATTATTTAATTATCTAAGTACTACTTCCTTGACAATCACTAGAGTTTGGTTCCATCTTATGAACATTAAGTAAGCAGGACAATCAAGTTATTAACTTACTGTGTTTGCGTAAGTAATGATGGTGTCATCCGTCATTTGGCTGATGTGGGACTGACACAGCAGGAGATCGGTCCCAGAAGCAGTGCTCAGAGAATGGGGGACACTGCCTTATACAGTGATTACTGATTACGAAATAGTAGATTTTTAACAGTTGAATGATTACACGATTTAAAAAAAAAAAACCTGTACGGTTTCGCATCATCAGGTTCTGAGAGGTTGCAAAAGAACACACCAATGAAGGACACAGTGACCACCAATTTTAAAAATGCAATAACAGAATAATCTCCTTATCAGGGAATCGCATCTAAAGAACTCTGTCTTTTTCAAGCTTATGTCACTATAGGCAAGTTGTAGCTTGAGAGACTGGTAAATATGTAGCTTGAGAGAATGGTAAATATGTATAATCAGAGGATGAAATAGCAGACCATTTCATCCTCTGATTATGTTGTTATTTGATTATTAAAATAGGACATTAGATAATCCATGATCAGTGGATTGTGGTGACGCGAAGGTGGAGGCAATTATTATAGACCATCTTAATGTCAATTATGTAGTTAAAATATTTAAATTAATCACGACAGCATCGTTCATGAGCCTGGTTTGGAGCCATCTCAGGGAAGTGGATGATGTTACATGAACTCTTTATTTAATTATTTAATTATATAAAACAATGATTACATCGTCCATGACACCTGGAATCTGGTGTCACAGATCATCTAATTACATAATTAATGTATTTAAATAGACAATCTCTGTTAATCCCCAAGATAATGTAAATATTTGTATAGTAATGTAAACAACAATCCATTCCACGAAGAGACCTGCAAAGCTCCCTCTTGTGGAGTTAATGTGCAATATCATTACATTTTATGATTCATTTCTTCAATTGATGATGATGACATCCTTCATGCCTGGATTCTGACCATGCTTCCCTGCCAGGAAAATGCTACATCACCTATTTATTGTGACAGTTAGGTATTACTGACTTATTAAATTCTTGAAATTATGTAAACGACCAACAATGACATCACAGTTTACAGTTAGGGTGCAAATATCTGTCAGGAACAAGGTTAGGAAAGATGTACACATGGGCAGAGCATTTTCTGAATGATCTATGCATCTGCCAGAATACGAGGGATGCTGGATGATTGAGTCCAGAAGGTTGCATGGTGCCAACCGAGAAGTACAAGGACTTCACCAAGGCCGGCATGGTGGTCTGGGTGTTGACTACCTGCTCTTCCTCCACATCTGCACATAGGTTGTGATCTACCATGAGAAGAAGGAGTGGCACTAGGAGGTCGGGACAATCACCGAGACCTGGCAAAAGGACGATGACTCACAACACGGAAGAATATCTCCCTGTCAGCTATGCTGGTGATGCCCCAGCTGCAGCGATCTTTTCAGCTGATATTAATACTGTGGCTACTACTGCTACACCAGGATTGGTCCCATTATCTCACGTCCTGCCAGACCACAACAGAGATTCAGGTGCTTGTGATGATGTCAGGCCAACAGAATTCATCAGGCAAGACAGTATGATTATCTGAAGATTAACTGATGGCATTTTAAAAATGCATGATGAGAGCATACAGTTTCATACCTGGCAAGTCTGCCCAGGAATTGATGATACAATAAAAGGTCAACGGCTTACATATTTAAAGATGTAATTATTAAATTCTTTCATTACATAATCTGTGATCCCTGAAGTTTGGCGCCACCTTGTGTCACACTCAAGTTTGACAGACGATCTAACTATCTGATTATTTCATTATTCAAATCTGTCTTTTTCTACTCCAGGAAGAGTGGAGTCCGGATCCACCTTCTGTTGTTAAATTGTATCTTGTGAAGACTTTCTTTCTTTATTCCTTCCTTCCTTACTTCCTTCCTTCCTTTCTGTCTTACTTCCTTCCTTTATTTAAATCTATGTTGATATCATTTTGTTATCTCTCTAGGGGTGAATTATGAGAAACTATCTCTTTATTCATTCATTTTTTTTGTTCAATTCTATGATTAAGTACTAAATGTCTCTTCATTATTGAGCAATCATTTAGGCTTCACGCGTAAAACACCATCCACTAGTTTAATGTTTATTAATTTAATTATGAAAATCTGTCATTATGTATTCAGTGATCACTGGAGTTTTGAGCCTCCTAAGAGGAGACCGTTGTACCAGACCGTCACGTCATCTAATACTACACTTACTTCTTTAACTGTTAAACTAGGAAATTAAATAATAATTCATCATTTAATTTACGTATTTAAAATACAGGTAATGTTATGGACCATAAGTCCCTTTTGGAGTCAGATTTTGGGAGTTGATGATGTGATATCATCTCAATACTTCATCATTTAGCTATGTAAATAGATCTTTACATCAGCAAAAGGTTTAGGCCTTTGGTGCCATCTCATCAGTGTTAATATAAAAGGCCCACTAATCAATTGTCAATTTAATTTTTTAAAATCCGCATTATTCCAGGAATAGATCAGTCTGACTACTCCATGTGGGATTTAAGTATGCACCACCATGTCATTTTTCAATCTTTTTTCATTATATATTCATTATTTAAATCGATGAAGATGTTGTTCTTCTTGACTGGAGTTGGGCCATTCCTCCATGGGCGTTAATCACGTGGTATTATTTGATTATCTAAGTTCTACTTCCTTGGCAATCACTGGAGATGGGTTCCATCTTATGAATGTTAAGTATGGAGGTCTATCCAATTATTAACTCATTTGTTTGCGTAAGTAATGATGGTGTCATTCCTCATTTGGCTTCTGTGGGATTGACACAGCAGGAGATCGGTACCAGAAGCAGTGCCAGGAGAATGGGTGACACTGCCTTATATGGTGATTAATGATTGTGTAATAGTAGATTTTTAACAATCGAATGATTACACGATTTTAAAAAAAAAACTGTACTGTTTCCCATCATCGGTTTCTGAGAGGTTGCAACAGAAATGGCCCATGAAGGACACAGTGACCACCGATTTTAAAAATGGAATAACTGAATAATCTCCTGATCAGGGAATCTCATCTAATGAAATCTGTCGGGCTGATAACATGACACACCACCAGCAATAAATAACTCTAAATAACCATATTAGAAAGCAGGGTACAGGACTTAATACAGAACATTCAATTGAGGAATCCAAAATGACTGAAAGAAACAAAAGACACTGCTCAAAATCCGTAATCATCAGCCTAAAGCAAATCTAAACAACTCTGAGAAACCATGGGATCAAGCTCCTCTAAAGGTAAGAGAATGAAGAGGTATTTATTTTATTTTCAATAAAGAGAAAAGGATTATGGTAGAGGCGATTAATTCTATTGTTTCCATTCTAGAAATTAGAAAATTGAAGCATAGAAAACAGGTTTAAAATACTCATCATTGTACTTGAATGGCACAATGATGCTTTCGTGTTCGTTCTTATGTCACTATAGACATGTTGTAGCTTGAGAGACTGGTAAATATGTAGAACTCAAAAGAAAGAGCCCTGCTTTGTTTTTGTGAGAAACTCGGTGAGGCTGTAAGGTTAGTTCATCGGTGGGTATACTCCTTTTAGCATGCGGGAGGGGCACTAGAATGTTGCAGAATGTTGGTTAATAAATGTTGCCTGGCAACCCAGCTTGCATTCTGTATCATGGTATCATGGGCCAAGGACCAGAGAGCAGCTTCGAGAAAGTGTAATCATGGGACATTACAGTCTACCAAGATAACTATCTCCTAAAACTTTTAATGACAACATTTGATTCGCCTAAACAAGTCATAGCCACACCTCTGGAGGTGTGCCTACAGCTTTTACTGGTTACCAAATTCAAGATTACCTAATTATCAGACAACGTAGTCTGTGGAGAAACAGTTCAAAGTCTTCTGTTTATGAATACTCTCTCTCCAAAGAAGTCACACTATGGAAAAAAAGACAAATAAGACTCACAATTATTCATCAAAAGGTGAGTTTGCCATTGATGACTTCCTTCAGGAAGGTCATAATCCATTTGTTAGAGTACACTTAGGGATTATTGGATTTCAGTCCATCTCTTTTGAGGCAGCCGCCCAACATTTAATATGTGATATCTTCTAAAAATCCTGCATACACAATGACAGTTCAGCATTTAAACATGTTACTACTCTGCTCTGCGATTAAATAACTGATGAACCTGGGAGTTTCCCACAATCATGTGGGAGTCAACTGAGAGTCAATTGTGTGGAGTATGGCAGACCATTTCATCCTCTGATTATGTTGTTATTTGATTATTAAAATAGGACATTAGATAATCCATGATCAGTGGATTGTGGTGATGCGATGTGGGAGGCAATTATTATAGACCATCTTAATATCAATTATGTAGTTAAAATATTTAAATTAATCACGACAGCATCGTTCATGAGCCTGGTTTGGAGCCACCTTAGGGAAGTGGATGATGTTACATGAACTCATTTTTTGATTATTTAATTATATAAAACAATGATTATATCGTCCATGACACCTGGAATCTGGTGCCACAGATCATCTAAATACATAATTAATGAATTTAAATTGACAATCTGTGTTAATCCCCAAGATAATGTAAATATTTGTATAGTTATGTAAACAACAATCCTCCATTCCATGAAGAGACCTGTAAAGCTCCCTCTTGTGGAGATAATGTGCAATATCTTCACATTGTATGATTCATTGACTCAATTGATGATGATGTCTTCCTTCATGACTGGAGTCTGGCCATGCTTCCCTGCCAGTAGAATGCTACATCCCTATTTATTGTGACAGTTAGCTATTAGTGACTTATTTAATTCTTTAAATAATGTAAACGACAGACAATGAAATCCCGATTAGGGTTAGGGTGCAAAAATCTGTCAGGGACAATGTTAGGAAAGTTGTAGACATGGGCAGAGCATTTTCTGAACGATCTATGCATCTTCCAGAGTACGAGGCATGCTGGGTGATTGATTCCTGAAGGTTGCACTGTGCCCTCTGAGAAGTACAAGGACTTCAACAAGGCCGGCACGGTGGTCTGGCTTTTGACTACCTGTTCTTCCTCCACATCTTCACATCGGTTGTGATCTACCATGAGAAGAAGGAGTGGCACTAGGAGGTCGGCACCATCACCGAGACCTGGAAAAAGTATGACGACTCAGAACACAGAAGAACATCTCTCTCTCAGCTATGCTATTGATGCCCCTGCTGCAGCCATCTTTTCAGCTGTTACCAACATTATGGCTACCACTGCTACGCCAGGATTGGGCCCACTATCTCACGTCCAGCTGCACCACAACAGAGATTCAGGCGCTTGTGATGAGGTCAGGCCAACAGAATTCATCAGGCAAGACAGTATGATTATCTGACTATTACCTGATGGCATGTCAAAAATGCGTGATGACAGCATACAGTTTCGTACCTGGCAAGTCTGCCCAGGAATCGATGATACAAAAAAAGGTCAACGGCTTACATATTTAAAGATGTAATTATTAAATTCTTTCATTATATAATCTGTGATCCCTGAAGTTTGGCGCCACCTTGTGTGACTCAAGTGTGACAGACCAACTAACTATCTGATTATTTCATTATTCAAATCTGTCTTTTTCTACTCCAGGGAGAGTGGAGTCTGTATCCACCTTGTTGGTGTTAAATTGTATCTTGTGAGTTCTTTCTTTCTTTCTTTCTTTCTTTCTTTCTTTCTTTCTTTCCATATTTCATTCTTTCTTTCTTCCTTTCTTTATTTAAATCAATGTTGATATCATTTTGTTATCTCTCTAGGGGTGAATTATGAGAAACTATCTCTTTATTCATTCATTTTTTGTTCAAATCTATGATTAAGAACTCAATGTCTCTTCAGTATTGAGCAATCATTTAGGCTTCACGCATAAAACACCATCCACTTGTTTGATGTTTATTCATTTAATAATGAAAATCTGTCATTACGTATTCAGTGATCACTGGAGTTTTGAGCCTCCTTTGGGGAGACCGTTGTACCAGACCATCACGTCATCTAATACTACACTTACTTCTTTAACTGTTAAACTAGGAAATTAAGTAATAATTCATCATTTAATTTACGTATTTAAAATACAGGTAATGTTATGGACCAGAAGTCCCTTTTGGAGTCAGATTTTGGGAGTTGATGATGTAATATCATCTCATTACTTCATCATTTAGCTATGTAAATAGATCTTTACATCAGCGATAGGTTTAGGACTTTGGTGCCATCTCATCAGTGTTAATATAAAAGGCCCACTAATTAATCTTCAATTTAATTTTTTAAAAACATCATTATTCATGTAACAGATCAGTCTGACTACTCCATGTGGGATTTAAGTATGCACCACCATGTCATTTTTCAATCATTTTTCATTATATATTAATTATGAAAATTGATGAAGATGTTGTTCTTCTTGACTGGAGTCTGGCCAAACCTCCATGAGAGTTAATCACGTGGCATTATTTAATTATCTAAGTACTACTTCTTTGACAATCACTGGAGTTTGGTTCCATCTTATGAAAGTTAAATATGGAGGACTATCCAATTATTAACTTATTTGATTGCGTAAGTAATGATGGTGTCATCCCTCATGTGGCTGCTGAGGGATTGACACAGCAGGAGATTGGTACCAGAAGCAGTGCCCAGAGAATGGGCGACACTGCCTTATACAGTGATTACTGATTACGTAATAGTAGATTTTTAACAATCGAATGATTACACGATTTAAAAAAAAAAAAAAACTGTACTGTTTCCCATCATCAGTTTCTGAGAGGTTGCAACAGAACTGACCCATGAACGACACAGTGACCAACGATTTTGAAAATGGAATAACTGAATAATTTCCGATCAGGGAATCTCATCTAATGAACTCTGTCAGGCTGTTATCATGACACACCACCAACAATAAATAACTCTAAATAACCATATTAGAAAGCAGGGTACAGGACTTAATAGAGAACAGTCAATTGAGGAATCCAAAATGACTGAAAGAGACAGAAGACACTGCTCAAAATCCTTAATCATCAGCCTAATGCAAATCTAAACAACTCTGAGAAACCATGGGATTAAGCTCTTCTGAGGTAAGAGGATGAAGAGGAGTTAATTTTATTTTCAATGAAGGGAAAGGGATTATGGTACAGGCGATTAATTGTATTGTTTGAGTTCTAGAAATTAGAAAACTGAAGCATAGAAAACAGGTTTAAAATACTCATCATTGTACTTGAATGGCACAATGATGCTTTCGTTTTCATGCTTATGTCACTATAGGCAAGTTGTAGCTTGAGAGACTGGTAAATATGCAGAACTCAAAAGAAAGAGCCCTGCTTTGTTTTTGTGAGAAACTCAGTGAGGCTGTAAGGTTAGTTCATCGGTGGGTATACTCCTTCAAGCATGTGGGAGGGGCACTAGAATGTGACAGAATATTGGTTCATAAATGTTGCCTGGCAACCCTGCTTGCATTCTGTATCCTGGTATCATGGGCCAAGGAGCAGAGAGCAGCTTCGAGAAAGTGTTATCATGGGACATTACAGTCTCCCAAGGTAACTATCTCCTAAAATTTTAATGACAACATTTGATTCGCCTAAACAAGTCATAGCCACACCTCTGGAGGTGTGCCTACAGCTTTTACTGGTTGCCAAATTCAAGATTACCTAATCATCAGAGAACGTAGTCTGTGGAGAAACAGTTCAAAGTCTTCTGTTTATGAATACTCTCTCTCCTAAGAAGTCACACTATGGAACAAGAGACAAATAAGACTCACAATTATTCATCAAAAGGTGAGTTTGCCCTTGATGGCTTCCTTCAAGAAGGTGATAATCCATTTGTTAGAGTAGACTTTGTGATTATTGGATTTCAGTCCATCTCTTTTGAGGCAGCCACCCAACATTAATTATGTGATATCTTCTAAAAACCCTGCATACACAATGACAGTTCAGCATTTCAACATGTTACTACTCTGCTCTGCGATTAAATAACTCATGAACCTGGGAGTTTCCCACAATCGTGTGGGAGGCAACTGAGATAATATTGTGTGGAGTATGGCAGACCATTTCATCCTCTTATTATGTTGTTATTTGATTATTAAAATAGGACATTAGATAATCCATGATCAGTGGATTGTTGTGAAGCAATGTGGGAGGCAATTATTATAGACCATCTTAATATCAATTATGCAGTTAAAATATTTAAATTTATCACGACAGCGTCGTTCATGAGCCTGGTTTGGAGCCACCTTAGGGAAGTGGATGATGTTACATGAACTCATTATTTGATTATTTAATTATATAAAACAATGATTATATCGTTCATGACACCTGTAATCTGGTGCCACAGATCATCTAAATACATAATTAATGAATTTAAATTGACAATCTGTGTTAATCCCCAAGGTAATGTAAATATTTGTATAGTTATGTAAACAACAATCCTCCATTCCATGAAGAGACCTGTAAAGCTCCCTCTTGTGGAGATAATGTGCAATATCTTCACATTGTATGATTCATTGACTCAATTGATGATGATGACTTCCTTCATGCCTGGAGTCTGGCCATGCTTCCCTGCCAGTAGAATGCTACATCCCCTATTTATTGGGACAGTTAGCTATTAGTGACTTATTTAATTCTTTAAATTATGTAAACGACAGACAGTGCCATCACCGATTATGGTTAGGGTGCAAAAATCTGTCAGGGACAAGGTTAGGAAAGTTGTAGACATGGGCAGAGCATTTGTTGAATAATCTATGCATCTTCCAGAGTACGAAAGATGCTGGGAGATTGAGTCCTGAAGGTTGCACGGTGCCCTCCGAGAAGTACAAGGACTTCACCAAGGCCGGCACGGTGGTCTGGCTTTTGACTACCTCCTCTTCCTCCACATCTTCACATCGGTTGTGATCTACCATGAGAAGAAGGAGTGGCACTAGGTGGTCGGCACCATCACCGAGACCTGACAAAAGGATGACAACTCAGAACACGGAAGAACATCTCTCTCTCAGCTATGCTATTGATGCCCCTGCTGCAGCCATCTTTTCAGCTGTTATCAACATTGTGGCTACTACTGCTACTCCAGGATTGGGCCCATTATCTCACATCCTGCTGCACCACAACAGAGATTCAGGCGCTTGTGATGAGGTCAGGCCAACAGAGTTCATCAGGCAAGACAGTATGATTATCTGACGATTAACTGATGGCATTTAAAAATGCATGATGACAGCATACAGTTTCATACCTGGCAAGTCTGCCCAGGAATTGATGATACAAAAAAAGGTCAACGACTTACATATTTAAAGACGTAATTATTAAATTCTTTCATTATATAATCTGTGATCCCTGAAGTTTGGCGCCACCTTGTGTGACTCAAGTGTGACAGACCATCTAACTATCTGATTATTTCATTATTCAAATCTGTCTTTTTCTACTCCAGGGAGAGTGGAGTCTGTATCCACCTTGTTGGTGTTAAATTGTATCTTGTGAGTTCTTTCTATCTATCTATTTTTCTTTCTATCTTTCTTCATTTCTTTATTTAAATCAATGTTGATATCATTTTGTTATCTCTCTACGGGTGAACTATGAGAAATTATCTCTTTATTCATTCATTTTTTGTTCAAATCTATGATTAAGAATTCAATGTCTCTTCACTATTGAGCAATCATTTAGGCTTCACGCATAAAACACCATCCACTTGTTTAAGGTTTATTCATTTAATTATTAAAATCTGTCAGTATGTATTCAGTGATCACTGGAGTTTTGAGCCTCCTTAGGGGAGATTGTTGTACCAGACCATCACATCATCTAATACTACACTTACTTCTTTAGCAGTTAAACTAGGAAATTAACTAATAATTCATCATTTAATTTACGTATTTAAAATACAGGTAATGTTATGGACCAGAAGTCCCTTTTGGAGTCAGATTTTGGGAGTTGATGATGTAATATCATCTCATTACTTCATCATTTAGCTATGTAAATTGATCTTTACATCAGCGATAGGTTGAGGACTTTGGTGCCATCTCGTCAGTGTTACTATATAAGGCCCTCTAAATAATTATCAATTTATTTTTTTTAAAAACCTCATTATTCCAGGAAGAGATCAGTCTGACTACTCCATGTGGGATTTAAGAATGCACCACCATGGCATCATTCAAATATATTTCATTATATATGAATTATTTAAATCGATGAAGATATTGTTCTTTTGACTAGAGTCGGGCCATTCCTCCATGGGAGTTACTCACGTGGAATTATTTAATTATCTAAGTACTACTTCCTTGACAATCACTGGAGTTTGGTTCCATCTTATGAAAGTTAAGTATGGAGGACTATCCAATTATTAACTTATTTGATTGCGTAAGTCATGATGGTGTCATCTGTCATTTGGCTGCTGAGGGATTGACACAGCAGGAGATCGGTACCAGAGGCAGTGCCCAGAGAATGGGGGACACTGCCTTATATGGTGATTACTGATTACGTAATAGTAGATTTTTAACAATCGAATGATTACACGATTTAAAAAAAAAACTGTACTGTATCCCATCATCAGTTTCTGAGAGGTTGCAACAGAACTGACCCATGAAGGACACAGTGACCACCGATTTTAAAAATGGAATAACTGAATAATCTCCTGATCAGGGAATCTCATCTAATGAACTCTGTCGGGCTCATAACATGACACCCCACAAACAATAAATCACTCTAAATAGCCATATTAGAAAGCGGGGTACAGGAGTTAATAGAGAACAGTCAATTGAGGAATCCAAAATAACTGAAAGAGACTTAAGACACTGCTCAAATCCTTAATCATCAGCCTAATGCAAATCTAAACAACTCTGAGAAACCATGGGATTAAGCTCTTCTAAAGGTAAGAGAATGAAGAGGAGTTTTTTATTTTCAATAAAGGGAAAAGGATTATAGTAGAGGCAATTAATTGTATTGTTTCTATTGTAGAAATTAGAGAATGGAAGCATCGAAAACAGGTTTAAAGTACTCATCATTGTACTTGAATGGCACAATGATGCTTTCTTTTTCATGCTTATGTCACTGTAGGCATGTTGTAGCTTGAGAGACTGGTAAATATGCAGAACTCAAAAGAAAGAACCCTGCTTTGTTTTTGTGAGAAGCTCAGTGAGGCTGTAAGGTTAGTTCATAGGTGGGTATACTCCTTTTAGCATGGGGGAGGGGTACTAGAATGTGACAGAATGTTGGTTCATAAATGTTGCCTGGCAACCCTGCTTGCATTCTGTATCCTGGTATCATGTGCCAAGGAGCAGAGAGAAGCTTCGAGAATGGGATAACATGGGACATTACAGTCTCCCAAGATAACTATCTCCTAAAAATTTAATGACAGCATTTGATTCGCCTAAAAAAGTCATAGCCACACCTCTGGAAGTGTGCCTACAGCTTTTACTGGTTACCAAATTCAGGATTACCTGATCATCACTGAACGTAGTCTGTGGAGAAACTGTTCAAAGTCTTCTGTTTATGAATACTCTCTCTCCTAAGAAGAAAAACTATGGAACAAAAAGGCCCTTATTCATCAAAAGGTGAGTTTGACATTGTTGAATTCCTTCAGGAAGGTGATAATCCATTTGTTAGAGTAGACGTAGTTATTGTTGGATTTCAGTCCATCTCTTTTGTGGCAGCTGTCCAACATTAAATATGTGATATCTTCTAAAAACCCTGCATACACAATGACAGTTCAGCATTTAAACATGTTACTACTCTGCTCTGCGATTAAATAAGGGATGAACCTGGGAGTTTCCCATAATCATGTGGGAGTCAACTGAGAGACAATTGTGTGGAGTATGGCAGACCATTTCATCCTTTGATTGTGTTGTTATTTGATTATTAAAATAGGACATTAGATAATCCATGATCAGTGGATTGTTGTGACACGAAGTGGGAGGCAATTATTATAGACCATCTTAATATCAATTATGCAGTTAAAATATTTAAATTAATCACGACATCATCTTTCATAAGCCTGGTTTGGAGCCACCTTAGGGAAGTGGATGATGTTACATGAACTCATTATTTGATTATTTAATTATATAAAATAATGATTATATCGTCCATGACACCAGGAATCTGGTGCCACAGATCATCTAATTACATAATTAATGTATTTAAGTTGACAATCTGTGTTAATCCCCAAGATAATGTAAATATTTGTATAGTTATGTAAACAACAATCCTCCATTCCATGAAGAGACCTGTAAAGCTCCCCTTTGTGGAGTTAATTTGCAATATCATCACATTTTATGATTCATTGACTCAATTGATGATGATGACATCCTTCATGCCTGGAGTCTGGCCATCCTTCCCTGCCAGTAAAATACTACATCCCCTATTTATTGTGACATTTACACATTACTGACTTATTTAATTCTTTAAATTATGTAAACGACAGACAGTGCCATCACCGACATACGGTTAGGGACAAGGTTAGGAAAGTTGTAGAAATGGACAGAGCATGCACCCAGAGTACGAGGGATGCTGGATGATTGAGTCCAGAAGGTTGCATGGTGCCCTCCCAGAAGTACAAGTACTTCACCAAGGCCGGCATCGTGGTCTGGGTGTTGACTACCTGCTCTTCCTCCACATCTTCACATCGGTTGTGATCTAACATGAGAAGAGGAGTGGCACTAGGGGGTCGGCACCATCACCGAGACCTGGCAAAAGGATGACGACTCAGAACACAGAAGAATATATCTCTCTCAGCTATGCTGTGAGGTGCTGCAGCCCACTTTTCAGCTGTTATCAACATTGTGACTACTACTGCTATGCCAGGATTGGGCCCATTATCTCACGTCCCGCCGCAACACAACAGAGATTCAGGTGCTTGTGATGATGTCAGGCCAACAGAATTCATCAGGCAAGACAGTATGATTATCTGACAAATAACTGATGGCATTTAAAAATGCGTGATGACAACATACAGTTTCATACCTGGCAAGTCTGCCCAGGAATTGATGATACAAAAAAGGTCAACGGCTTACATATTTAAAGATGTAATTATTAAATTCTTTCATTATAAAATCTGTGATCCCTGAAGTTTGGCGCCACCTTGTGTGACTCAAGTGTGACAGACCATCTAACTATCTGATTATTTCATTATTCAAATCTGTCTTTTTCTACTCCAGAAATGAGTGGAGTCTGGGATCCAACTTGTAGGTGTTAAATTGTATCTTGTGGGTTCTTTCTACCTATCTACCTACCTCCTTTCTTTCTTTCTTCATTTCTTTATTTAAATCAATGTTGATATCATTTTGTTATCTCTCTAGGGGTGAACTATGAGAAATTATCTCTTTATTCATTCATTTTTTGTTCAAATCTATGATTAAGAATTCAATGTCTCTTCACTATTGAGCAATCATTTAGGCTTCACGCATAAAACACCATCCACTTGTTTAAGGTTTATTCATTTAATTATTAAAATCTGTCAGTATGTATTCAGTGATCACTGGAGTTTTGAGCCTCCTTAGGGGAGACTGTTGTACCAGACCATCACATCATCTAATACTACACTTACTTCTTTAACAGTTAAACTAGGAAATTAAGTAATAATTCATCATTTAATTTACGTATTTAAAATACAGGTAATGTTATGGACCATAAGTCCCTTTTGGAGTCAGATTTTGGGAGTTGATGATGTAATATCATCTCATTACTTCATCATTTAGCTATGTAAATTGATCTTTACATCAGCGATAGGTTTAGGACTTTGGTGCCATCTCGTCAGTGTTACTATATAAGGCCCTCTAAATAATTATCAATTTATTTTTTTTAAAAACATCATTATTCCAGGAAGAGATCAGTCTGACTACTCCATGTGGGATTTAAGAATGCACCACCATGGCATTATTCAATCATTTTTCATTATATATTAATTATTTAAATCGATGAAGATATTGTTCTTCTTGACTAGAGTCGGGCCATTCCTCCATGGGAGTTAATCACGTGGCATTATTTAATCATCTAAGTACTACTTCCTTGACAATCACTGGAGTTTGGTTCCATCTTATGAAAGTTAAGTATGGAGGACTATCCAATTATTAACTTATTTGATTGCGTAAGTCATGATGGTGTCATCTGTCATTTGGCTGCTGAGGGATTGACACAGCAGGAGATCGGTACCAGAAGCAGTGCCCAGAGAATGGGGGACACTGCCTTATACGGTGATTACTGATTACGTAATAGTAGATTTTTAACAATCGAATGATTACACGATTTAAAAAAAAAAAAACTGTACTGTTTCCCATCATCAGTTTCTGAGAGGTTGCAACAGAACTGACCCATGAAGGACACAGTGACCACCGATTTTAAAAATGGAATAACTGAATAATCTCCTGATCAGGGAATCTCATCTAATGAACTCTGTCGGGCTCATAACATGACACCCCACCAACAATAAATCACTCTAAATAGCCATATTAGAAAGCGGGGTACAGGACTTAATAGAGAACAGTCAATTGAGGAATCCAAAATGACTGAAAGAAACATAAGACACTGCTCAAAATCCTTAATCATCAGCCTAATGCAAATCTAAACAACTCTGAGAAACCATGGGATTAAGCTCCTCTAAAGGTAAGAGAATGAAGAGGAGTTTATTTTATTTTCAATAAAGGGAAAAGGATTATAGTAGAGGCGATTAATTGTATTGTTTCCATTGTAGAAATTGGAGAATTGAAGCATCGAAAACAGGTTTAAAGTACTCATCATTGTACTTGAATGGCACAATGATGCTTTCTTTTTCATGCTTATGTCACTATAGGCATGTTGTAGCTTGAGAGATTGGTAAATATGCAGAACTCAAAAGAAAGAGCCCTGCTTTGTTTTTGTGAGAAGCTCAGTGAGGCTGTAAGGTTAGTTCATAGGTGGGTATACTCCTTTTAGCATGTGGGGAGGGGCACTGGAATGTGACAGAATGTTGGTTCATAAATGTTGCCTGGCAACCCTGCTTGCATTCTGTATCCTGGTATCATGGGCCAAGGACCAGAGAGAAGCTTCGAGAATGGGATAACATGGGACATTACAGTCTCCCAAGATAACTATCTCCTAAAACTTTTAATGACAGCATTTGATTCGCCTAAAAAAGTCATAGCCACACCTCTGGAAGTGTGCCTACAGCTTTTACTGGTTATCAAATTCAAGATTACCAGATCATCAGAGAACATAGTCTGTGGAGAAACTGTTCAAAGTCTTCTGTTTATAAATCCTCTTTCTCCTAAGAAGTAAAACTATGGAACAAAAGATAATAAGACACACAATTATTCATCAAAAGGTGAGTTTGCCATTGTTGACTTCCTTCAGGAAGGTGATATTCCATTTGTTAGAGTAGACTTAGTGATTGTTTGATTTCAGTCCATCTCTTTTGAGGCAGCCGTCCAACATTAAATATGTGATATCTTCTAAAAACCCTGCATACACAATGACAGTTCAGCATTTAAACATGTTACTACCCAACTCTGCGATTAAATAAGGGATGAACCTGGGAGTTTTCCACAATCATGTGGGAGTCAACTGAGGTTCAATTGTGTGGGGTATGGCAGACCATTTCATCCTCTGATTATATTGGTATTTGATTATTAAAATAGGACATTAGATAATCCATGATCAGTGGGTTGTGGTGACGCGATGTGGGAGGCAATTATTATAGACCATCTTAATATCAATTATGTAGTTAAAATATTTAAATTAATCAAGACAGCATCGTTCATGAGCCTGGTTTGGAGCCACCTTAGGGAAGTGGATGATGTTACATGGACTCATTATTTGATTATTTAATTATATAAAACAATGATTATATCGTCCATGACAACCTGGAATCTGGTGCCACAGATCATCTAATTTAATAATTAATGTATTTAAATTGACAATCTGTGTTAATCCCCAAGATAATGTAAATATTTGTATAGTTATGTAAACAACAATCCACCATTCCATGAAGAGACCTGTAAAGCTCCCTCTTGTGGAGTTAATGTGCAATATCTTCACATTTTATGATTCATTGCTTCAATTGAATGATGACATCCTTCATGCCTGGAGTCTGGCCATGCTTCCCTGCCAGTAGAATGCTACATCACCTATTTATTGTGACAGTTAGCTATTACTGACTTATTTAATTCTTTAAATTATGTAAACGACTGACAAGGACATCACCGTTTACGGTTCGTGTGCAAATATCTGTCAGGGACAAGGTTTGGAAAGTTGTAGACATGGGCAGAGCATTTTTTGAATGACCTATGCATCTCCCAGAGTACGAGGGATGCTGGATGATTGAGTCCAGAAGGTTGCATGGTGCCAACCGAGAAGTACAAGGACTTCGCCAAGGCCGGCATGGTGGTCTGGGTGTTGACTACCTACTCTTCCTCCACATCTTCACATCAGTTGTGATCTACCATGAGAAGCAGGAGTGGCACTAGCAGGTCAGCACCATCACCGAGACCTGGCAAAAGGATGATGACTCAGAACACGGAAGAACATCTCTCTCTCAGCTATGCTATTGATGCCCCTGCTGCAGCCATCTTTTCAGCTGTTATCAACATTGTGGCTACTACTGCTACGCCAGGATTGGGCCCATTATCTCACGTCCCGCCGCACCACAACAGAGATTCAGGTGCTTGTGATGATGTCAGGCCAACAGAATTCATCAGGCAAGACAGTATGATTATCTGACAATTAACTGATGGCATTTAAAAAATGCGTGATGACAGCATACATTTTCATACCTGGCAAGTCTGCCCAGGAATTGATGATACAAAAAAAGGTCAACGGCTTACTTATTTAAAGATGTAATTATTAAATTCTTTCATTATATAATCTGTGATCCCTGAAGTTTGGCGCCACCTTGTGTCACACTCAAGTGTGACAGACGATCTAACTATCTGATTATTTCATTATTCAAATCTGTCTTTTTCTACTCCAGGAAGAGTGGAGTCTGGGATCCACCTTGTTGGTGTTAAATTGTATCTTGTGAATTCTTCTTTCTTTCTTCCTTCCTTCCTTCCTTCCTTCCTTCCTTCCTTTCTTACTTCCTTCCTTTATTTAAATCTATGTTGATATCATTTTGTTATCTCTCTAGGGGTGAATTATGAGAAACTATCTCTTCATTCATTCATTTTTTTTGTTCAAATATATTATTAAGAACTCAATGTCTCTTCAGTATTGAGCAGTCATTTATGCTTCACGCATAAAACACCATCCACTTGTTTAATGTTTATTCATTTAATTATGAAAATCTGTCATTATGTATTCAGTGATCACTGGAGTTTTGAGCCTCCTTAGGGAAGACCTTTGTACCAGACAGTCACATCATCTAATACTACACTTAGTTCTTTAACTGTTAAACTAGGAAATTAATTAATAATTCATCATTTAAATTACATATTTAAAATACAGGTAATGTTATGGACCATAAGTCCCTTTTGGAGTCAGATTTTGGTAGTTGATGATGTAATGTCATCTCATTACTTCACCATTTAGCTATGTAAATAGATCTTTACATCAGCGATAGTTTTAGGACTTTGGTGCCATCTCATCAGTGTTAATATAAAAGGCCCACTAATTAATTATCAATTTAATTTTTTAAATTGCTCATTATTCCAGGAAGAGATCAGTCTGACTACTCCATGTGGGATTTAAGTATGCACCACCATGACATTATTCAATCATTTTTCATTATATATTCATTATTTAAATCGATGAAGATGTTGTTCTTCTTGACTGGAGTCGGGCCATTCCTCCATGGGAGTTAATCACGTGGCATTATTTAATTATCTAAGTACTACTTCCTTGGCAATCACTGGAGTTGGGTTCCATCTTATGAAAGTTAAGTATGGAGGACTATCCAATTATTAACTCATTTGATTGCGTAAGTAATGATGGTGTCATCCATCATTTGGCTTCTGTGGGATTGACACAGCAGGAGATCGGTACCAGAAGCAGTGCCCAGAGAATGGGGGACACTGCCTTATACGGTGATTACTGATTACGTAATAGTAGATTTTTAACAATCGAATGATTACACGATTTTAAAAAAAACTGTACTGTTTCGCATCATCAGTTTCTGAGAGGTTGCAAGAGAACTGACCCATGAAGGACACAGTGACCACCGATTTTAAAAATGGAATAACTGAATGATCTCCTGATCAGGGAATCTCATCTAATGAACTCTGTCGGGCTGATAACATGACACACCACCAACAATAAATCACTCTAAATAACCATATTAGAAAGCGGGGTACAGGACTTAATAGAGAACAGTCAATTGAGGAATCCAAAATGACTGAAAGAAACATAAGACACTGCTCAAAATCCTTAATCATCAGCCTAATGCAAATCTAAACAACTCTGAGAAACCATGGGATCAAGCTCCTCTAAAGGTAAGAGAATGAAGAGGAGTTTATTTTATTTTCAATAAAGAGAAAAGGATTATGGTAGAGGCGATTAATTCTGTTTGTTTCCATTCTAGAAATTAGAAAATTGAAGCATAGAAAACAGGTTTAAAATACTCATCATTGTACTTGAATGGCACAATGATGCTTTCGTTTTCGTGCTTATGTCACTATAGGCAAGTTGTAGCTTGAGAGACGGGTAAATATGTAGAACTCAAAAGAAACAGCCCTGCTTTGTTTCTGTGAGAAACTCAGTGAGGCTGTAAGTTTAGTTCATTGGTGGGTATACTCCTTTTAGCATGCGGGAGGGGCACTAGAATGTGACAGAATGTTGGTTCATAAATGTTGCCTGGCAACCCTCCTTGCATTCTGTATCCTGGTATCATGGGCCAAGGACCAGAGAGCAGCTTCGAGAAAGTGTTATCATGGGACATTACAGTCTCCCAAGATAACTATCTCCTAAAACTTTTCATGACAGCATTTGATTCGCCTAAACAAGTCATAGCCACACCTCTGGAAGTGTGCCTACAGGTTTTACTGGTTACCAAATTCAAGATTACCTAATCATCAGAGAACATAGTCTGTGGAGAAACAGTTCAAAGTCTTCTGTTTATGAATACTCTCTCTCCTAAGAAGTGAAACTATGGAACAAAAGATAATAAGACTCGCAATTATTCATCAAAAGGTGAGTTTGCCATCGTTGACTTCCTTCAGGAAGGTGATAATCCATTTGGGTAGATTAGGGATTGTTGGATTTCAGTCCATCTCTTTTGAGGCAGCCGTCCAACATTAAATATGTGATATCTTCTAAAAACCCTGCATACACAATGACAGTTCAGCATTTAAACATGTTACTACCCAACTCTGCGATTAAATAAGGGATGAACCTGGGAGTTTCCCACAATCATGTGGGAGTCAACTGAGACTCAATTGTGTGGAGTATGGCAGACCATTTCATCCTCTGATTTTATTGTTATTTGATTATTAAAATAGGACATTAGATAATCCATGATCAGTGGATTGTGGTGACGTGATGTGGGAGGCAATTATTATAGACCATCTTAATGTCTATATTTAAATTAATCACGACAGCATCGTTCATGAGCCTGGTTTGGAGCCACCTTAGGGAAGTGGATGATGTTACATGAACTCATTATTTGATTATTTAATTATATAAAACAATGATTATATCGTCCATGACACCTGGAATCTGGTGCCACAGATCATCTAATTACATAATTAATGTATTTAAATTGACAATCTGTGTTCATCCCCAAGATAATGTAAATATTTGTATAGTAATGTAAACCACAATCCACCATTCCATGAAGAGACCTGTAAAGCTCCCTCTTGTGGAGTTAATGTGCAATATCATCACATTTTATGATTCATTTTTTCAATTGATGATGATGACATCCTTCATGCCTGGAGTCTGGCCATGCTTCTCTGCCAGTAAAATGCTACATCACCTATTTATTGTGACAGTTAGGTATTACCGACTTATTAAATTCTTTAAATTATGTAAACGACAGACAATGCCATCACCGTTTATGGTTAGGGTGCAAATATCTGTCAGGGACAAGGTTAGGAAAGATATAGACATGGGCAGAGCATTTTCTGAATGATCTATGCATCTCGCAGAGTACGAGGGATGCTGGATGATTGAGTCCAGAAGGTTGCAAGGTGCCAACCGAGAAGTACAAGGACTTCACCAATACCGGCACTGTGGTCTGGGTGTTGACTACCTGCTCTTCCTCCACATCTTCACAACGGTTGTGATCTACCATGAGAAGAAGGAGTAGCACTAGCAGGTCGGGCACCATCACCGAGACCTGGCAAAAGGATGACGACTCAGAACAGGGAAGAACATCTCTCTCTCAGCTATGCTGGTGATGCCCCTGCTGCAGCCATCTTTTCAGCTGTTATCAACATTGTGGCTACTACTGCTACGCCAGGATTGGGCCCATTATCTCACGTCCTGCCGCACCACAACAGAGATTCAGGTGCTTGTGATAATGATGTCAGGCCAACAGAATTCATCAGGAAAGACAGTATGATTATCTGGCGATTAACTGATGGCATTTTAAAAATGCGTGATGACAGCATACAGTTTCATACCTGGCAAGTCTGCCCAGGAATTGATGATACGAAAAAAAGGTCAACGGCTTACTTATTTAAAGATGTAATTATTAAATTCTTTCATTATATAATCTGTGATCCCTGAAGTTTGGCTCTACCTTGTGTCACACTCTAATGTGACAGACTATCTAACTATCTGATTATTTCATTATTCAAATCTGTCTTTTTCTACTCCAGGAAGAGTGGAGTCTGGGATCCACCTTGTTGGTGTTAAATTGTATCTTGTGAATTCTTTCTTTCTTCCTTCCTTCCTTTTTCCTTCCTTCATTCCTTCCTTCCTTCCTTCCTTTCTTTTCCGTCCTTTATTTAAATCTATGTTGATACACTCTCTAGGGGTGAATTATGAGAAACTATCTCTTTATTCAATCATTTTTTTGTTCAAATCTATGATTAAGAACTCAATGCCTCTTCAGTATTGAGCAGTCATTTAGGCTACACGCATAAAACACCATCCACTTGTTTAATGTTTATTCATTTAATTATGAAAATCTGTCATTATGTATTCAGTGATCACTGGAGTTTTGAGCCTCCTTAGGGAAGACCTTTGTACCAGACAGTCACGTCATCTAATACTACACTTAGTTCTTTAACTGTTAAACTAGGAAATTAATTAATAATTCATCATTTGAATTACATATTTAAAATACAGGTAATGTTATGGACCATAAGTCCCTTTTGGAGTTAGATTTTGATGAGGTAATGTCATCTCATTACTTCAACATTTAGCTCTGTAAATAGATGGTTACATCAGCGATAGTTTTAGGACTTTGGTGCCATCTCATCAATGTTAATATAAAAGGCCCACTAATTAATTATCAATTTAATTTTTCAAATAACTCATTATTCCAGGAAGAGATCAGTCTGACTACTCCATGTGAGATTTAAGTATGCACCACCATGACATTATTCAATCATTTTTCATTCTATATTCATTATTTAAATCGATGAAGATGTTGTTCTTCTTGACTGGAGTCGGGCCATTCCTCCATGGGAGTTAATCAAGTGGCATTATTTAATTATCTAAGTACTACTTCCTTGGCAATCACTGGAGTTGGGTTCCATCTTATGAAAGTTGAGTATGGAGGACTATCCAATTATTAACTCATTTGATTGCGTAAGTCATGATGGTGTCATCCGTCATTTGGCTGCTGTGGGATTGACACAGCAGGAGATCGGTACCAGAAGCAGTGCCCAGAGAATGGGGGGCACTGCCTTATACGGGGATTACTGATTACGGAATAGTAGATTCTTAACAATCGAATGATTACACGATTTTAAAAAAAAAAAAACTGTACTGTTTCGCATCATCAGTTTCTGAGAGGTCTCAAGAGAACTGACCCATGAAGGACACAGTGACCCCATTTTACAAATGGAACAACTGAATAATCTCCTGATCTGGGAATCTCATCTAATGAATTCTGTCGGGCTGATAACATGACACACCACCAACAATAAATCACTCTAAAAAGCCATATTAGAAAGCGGGGTACAGGACTTAATAGAGAACAGTCAATTGAGAAATCCAAAATGACTGAAAGAAACATAAGACACTGCTCAAAATCCTTAATCATCAGCCTAATGCAAATCTAAACAACTCTGAGAAACCATGGCATCAAGCTCCTCTGAAGGTGAGAGAATGAAGAGGAGTTTATTTTATTTTCAAAAAAGAGAAAAGGATTATGGTAGAGGCGATTAATTCTGTTTTTTTCCATTGTAGAAATTAGAAAATTGAAGCATAGAAAACAGGTTTAAAATACTCATCATTGTACTTGAATGGCACAATGATGCTTTCGTTTTCGTGCTTATGTCACTATAGGCAAGTTGTAGCTTGAGAGACTGGTAAATATGTAGAACTCAAAAGAAAGAGCCCTGCTTTGTTTCTGTGAGAAACTCGGTGAGGGTGTAAGGGTAGTTCATTGGTGGGTATACTCCTTTTAGCATGCGGGAGGGGCACTAGAATGTGACAGAATGTTGGTTCATAAATGTTGCCTGGCAACCCTGCTTGCATTCTGTATCCTGGTATCATGGGCCAAGGACCAGAGAGCAGCTTCGAGAAAGTGTTATCATGGGACATTACAGTCTCCCAAGATAACTATCTCCTAAAACTTTTCATGACAGCATTTGATTCGCCTAAACAAATCATAGCCACACCTCTGGAAATGTGCCTACAGCTTTTACTGGTTAGCAAATTCAAGATTACCTAATCATCAGAGAACATAGTCTGTGGAGAAACAGTACAATGTCTTCCGTTTATGAATACTCTCTCTCCTAAGAAGTGAAAGTATGGAACGAAAGATAATAAGACTCGCAATTATTCATCAAAAGGTGAGTTTGCCTTTGTTGACTTCCTTCAGGAAGGTGATAATCCATTTGATACAGTAGACTTAGGGATTTTTGGATTTCAGTCCATCTCTTTTGAGGCAGCCATCCTACATTAAATATGTGATATCTTCTAAAAACGCTGCATACACAATGACAGTTCCGCATTTAAACATGTTACTACCCAACTCTGAGATTAAATAAGGGATGAACCTGGGAGTTTCCCACAATCATGTGGGAGTCAACTGAGACTCCATTGTGTGGAGTATGGCAGACCATTTCATCCTCTGAATTTATTGTTATTTGATTATTAAAATAGGACATTAGATAATCCATGATCAGTGGATTGAGGTGACGTGATGTGGGAGGCAAGTATTATAGACCATCTTATTGTCAATTATGCAGTAGCAATATTTAAATTAATCAAGACAGCATCGTTCATGAGCCTGGTTTGGAGCCACCTTAGGGAAGTGGATGATGTTACATGAAATCATTATTTGATTATTTAATTATATAAAACAATGATTATATCGTCCATGACACCTGGAATCTGGTGCCACAGATCATCTAATTACATAATTAATGTATTTAAATTGACAATCTGTGTTCATCCCCAAGATAATGTAAATATTTGTATAGTAATGTAAACCACAATCCACCATTCCATGAAGAGGCCTGTAAAGCTCCCTCTTGTGGAGTTAATGTGCAATATCTTCACATTTTAGGATTCATTTTTTCAATTGATGATGATGCCATCCTTCATGCCTGGATTCTGACCATGCTTCCCTGCCAGTAAAATGCTACATCACATATTTATTGTGACAGTTAGGTATTACTGACTTATTAAATTCATTAAGTTATGTAAACGAGCGACAATGACATCACCCTTTATGGTTAGGGTGCAAATATCTGTCAGGGACAAGGTTAGGAAAGATATAGACATGGGCAGAGCATTTTCTGAATGATCTATGCATCTCGCAGAGTACGAGGGATGCTGGATGATTGAGTCCAGATGGTTGCACGGTGCCAACCGAGAAGTACAAGGACTTCAACAACGCCGGCACGGTGGTCTGGGTGTTGACTACCTGCTCTTCCTCCACATCTTCACAATGGTTTTGTTCTACCATGAGAAGAAGGAGTGGCACTAGCAGGTCGGCACCATCACCGAGACCTGCTAAAAGGATGACGACTCAGAACAGGGAAGAACATCTCTCTCTCAGCTATGCTGGTGATGCCCCTGCTGCAGCCATCTTTTCAGCTGTTATCAACATCGTGGCTACTACTGCTACGCCAGGATTGGGCCCATTATCTCACGTCCTGCCGCACCACGACAGAGATTCAGGTGCTTGTGATAATGATGTCAGGCCAACAGAATTCATCAGGCCAGACACTATGATTATCTGGCGATTAACTGATGGCATTTTCAAAATGCGTGATGACAGCATACAGTTTCTTACCTGGCAAGTCTGCCCAGGAATTGATGATACGAAAAAAGGTCAATGGCTTACTTATTTAAAGATGGAATTATTAAATTCTTTCATTATATAATCCGTGATCCCTGAAAGTTGGCTCCACCTTGTATCACACTCAATTGTGACAGACTACCTAACTATCTGATTATTTTATTATTCAAGTCTGTCTTTTTCTACTCCAGGAAGAGTGGAGTCTGGGATCCACCTTGTTGGTGTTAAATTGTATCTTGTGAATTCTTTCTTTCTTTCTTCCTTTCCTTCTTTCTTCCTTCCTTCCTTCCTTCCTTTCTTAATTCCTTCCTTTATTTAAATCTATGTTGATATCATTTTGTTATCTCTCTAGGGGTGAATTATGAGAAACTATCTCTTAATTCATTCATTTTTTTGTTCAAATCTATGATTAAGTACTCAATTCCTCTTCAGTATTGAGAAGTCATTTAGGCTACACGCATAAAACACCATCCACTTGTTTAATGTTTATTCATTTAATTATGAAAATCTGTCATTATGTATTCAGTGATCACTGGAGTTTTGAGCCTCCTTAGGGAAGACCTTTGTACCAGACAGTCACGTCATCTAATACTACACTTAGTTCTTTAACAGTTAAACTAGGAAAATAATTAATAATTCATCATTTGAATTACATATTTAAAATACAGGTACTGTTATGGACCATAAGTCCCTTTTGGAGTCAGATTTTGGTAGTTGATGAGGTAATGTCATCTCATTACTTCACCATTTAGCTCTGTAAATAGATGGTTACATCAGCGATAGTTTTAGGACTTTGGTGCCATCTCATCAATGTTAATATAAAAGGCCCACTAATTAATTATCAATTTAATTTTTCAAATTGCTCAATATTCCAGGAAGAGATCAGTCTGACTACTCCATGTGAGATTTAAGTATGCACCACCATGACATTATTCAATCATTTTTCATTCTATATTCATTATTTAAATCGATGAAGGTGTTGTTCTTCTTGACTGGACTCGGGCCATTCCTCCATGGGAGTTAATCACGTGGCATTATTTAATTATGTAAGAACTACTTCCTTGGCAATCACTGGAGTTGGGTCCATCTTATGAAAGTTAAGTATGGAGGAGTATCCAATTATTAACTCATTTGATTGCGTAAGTCATGATGGTGTCATCCGTCATTTGGCTTCTGTGGGATTGACACAGCAGGAGATCGGTACCAGAAGCAGTGCCCAGAGAATGAGGGGCACTGCCTTATACGGGGATTACTGAGTACGTAATAGTAGATTCTTAAATATCGAATGATTACATGATTTAAAAAAAAAAAAACTGTACTGTTTTGCATCATCAGTTTCTGAGAGGTCTCAAGAGAACTGACCCATGAAGGACACAGTGACCACCGATTTTAAAAATGGAATAACTGAATGATCTCCTGATCAGGGAATCTCATCTAATGAAACTGTCGGGCTGATAACATGACACACCACCAACAATAAATCACTCTAAATAACCATATTAGAAAGCGGGGTACAGGACTTAATAGAGAACAGTCAATTGTGTAATCCAAAATTACTGAAAGAAACATAAGACACTGCTCAAAATTCTTAATCATCAGCCTAATGCAAATCTAAACAACTGTGAGAAACCATGGCATCAAGCTCCTCTAAAGGTAAGAGAATGAAGAGGAGTTTATTTTATTTTCAAAAAAGAGAAAAGGTTTATGGTAGAGGCGATTAATTCTGTTTTTTTCCATTGTAGAAATTAGAAAATTGAAGCATAAAAAACAGCTTTAAAATACTTATCATTGTACTTGAATGGCACAATGATGCTTTCGCTTCGTGCTTATGTCACTATAGGCAAGTTGTAGCTTGAGAGACTGGTAAATATGTAGAACTCAAAAGAAAGAGCCCTGCTTTGTTTCTGTGAGAAACTCGGTGAGGGTGTAAGGGTAGTTCATTGGTGGGTATACTCCTTTTAGCATGCGGGAGGGGCACTAGAATGTGAAAGAATGTTGGTTCATAAATGCTGCCTGGCAACCCTGCTTGCATTCTGTCTCCTGGTATCATGGGCCAAGGTCCAGAGAGCAGCTTCGAGAAAGTGTTATCATGGGACATTACAGTCTCCCAAGATAACTATCTCCTAAAACTTTTCATGACAGCATTTGATTCGCCTAAACAAATCATAGCCACACCTCTGGAAATGTGCCTACAGGTTTTACTGGTTAGCAAATTCAAGATTACCTAATCATCAGAGAACATAGTCTGTGGAGAAACAGTACAAAGTCTTCCCTTTATGAATACTCTCTCTCCTAAGAAGTGAAAGTATGGAACGAAAGATAATAAGACTCGCAATTATTCATCAAAAGGTGAGTTTGCCATTGTTGACTTCCTTCAGGAAGGTGATAATCCATTTGATACAGTAGACTTAGGGATTGTTGTATTTCAGTCCATCTCTTTTGAGGCAGCCGTCCTACATTAAATATGTGATATCTTCTAAAAACGCTGCATACACAATGACAGTTCAGCATTTAAACATGTTACTACCCAACTCTGAGATTAAATAAGGGATGAACTTGGGGGTTTCCCACAATCATGTGGGAGTCAACTGAGACTCCATTGTGTGGAGTATGGCAGACCATTTCATCCTCTGAATTTATTGTTATTTGATTATTAAAATAGGACATTAGATAATCCATGATCATTGGATTGAGGTGACGTGATGTGGGAGGCAAGTATTATAGACCATCTTATTGTCAATTATGCAGTTGCAATATTTAAATTAATCACGACAGCATCGTTCATGAGCCTGGTTTGGAGCCACCTTAGGGAAGTGGATGATGTTACATGAAATCATTATTTGATTATTTAATTATATAAAACAATGATTATATCGTCCATGACACCTGGAATCTGGTGTCACAGATCATCTAATTACATAATTAATGTATTTAAATTGACAATCTGTGTTCATCCCCAAGATAATGTAAATATTTGTATAGTAATGTAAACCACAATCCACCATTCCATGAAGAGGCCTGTAAAGCTCCCTCTTGTGGAGTTAATGTGCAATATCTTCACATTTTAGGATTCATTTTTTCAATTGATGATGATGACATCCTTCATGCCTGGATTCTGACCATGCTTCCCTGCCAGTAAAATGCTACATCACATATTTATTGTGACAGTTAGTTATTACTGACTTATTAAATTCATTAAGTTATGTAAACGAGCGACAATGACATCACCCTTTACGGTTAGGGTGCAAATATCTGACAGGGACAAGGTTAGGAAAGATATAGACATGGGCAGAGCATTTTCTGAATGATCTATGCATCTCGCAGAGTACGAGGGATGCTGGATGATTGAGTCCAGATGGTTGCACGGTGCCAACCGAGAAGTACAAGGACTTCAACAAGGCCGGCACGGTGGTCTGGGTGTTGACTACCTGCTCTTCCTCCACATCTTCACAATGGTTTTGTTCTACCATGAGAAGAAGGTGTGGCACTAGCAGGTCGGCACCATCAATGAGACCTCCTAAAAGGATGACGACTCAGAACAGGGAAGAACATCTCTCTCTCAGCTATGCTGGTGATGCCCCTGCTGCAGCCATCTTTTCAGCTGTTATCAACATCGTGGCTACTACTGCTACGCCAGGATTGGGCCCATTATCTCACGTCCTGCCGCACCACGACAGAGATTCAGGTGCTTGTGATAATGATGTCAGGCCAACAGAATTCATCAGGCCAGACACTATGATTATCTGGCGATTAACTGATGGCATTTTCAAAATGCGTGATGACAGCATACAGTTTCTTACCTGGCAAGTCTGCCCAGGAATTGATGATACGAAAAAGGTCAATGGCTTACTTATTTAAAGATGGAATTATTAAATTCTTTCATTATATAATCCGTGATCCCTGAAATTTGGCTCCACCTTGTATCACACTCAATTGTGACAGACTACCTAACTATCTGATTATTTCATTATTCAAGTCTGTCTTTTTCTACTCCAGGAAGAGTGGAGTCTGGGATCCACCTTGTCGGTGTTAAATTGTATCTTGTGAATTCTTTCTTTCTTTCTTCCTTTCCTTCTTTCTTCCTTCCTTCCTTCCTTCCTTAATTCCTTCCTTTATTTAAATTTATGTTGATATCATTTTGTTATCTCTCTAGGGGTGAATTATGAGAAACTATCTCTTAATTCATTCATTTTTTTTGTTCAAATCTATGATTAAGTACTCAATTCCTCTTCATTATTGAGAAGTCATTTAGGCTACACGCATAAAACACCATCCACTTGTTTAATGTTTATTCATTTAATTATGAAAATCTGTCATTATATATTCAGTGATCACTGGAGTTTTGAGCCTCCTTAGGGAAGACCTTTGTACCAGACAGTCACGTCATCTAATACTACACTTAGTTCTTTAACTGTTAAACTAGGAAATTAATTAATAATTCATCATTTGAATTACATATTTAAAATACAGGTAATGTTATGGACCATAAGTCCTTTTGGAGTCAGATTTTGGTAGTTGATGAGGTAATGTCATCTCATTACTTCACCATTTAGCTCTGTAAATAGATGGTTACATCAGCGATAGTTTTAGGACTTTGGTGCCATCTCATCAATGTTAATATAAAAGGCCCACTAATTAATTATCAATTTAATTTTTCAAATTGCTCAATATTCCAGGAAGAGATCAGTCTGACTACTCCATGTGAGATTTAAGTATGCACCACCATGACATTATTCAATCATTTTTCATTCTATATTCATTATTTAAATCGATGAAAGTGTTGTTCTTCTTGACTGGACTTGGGCCATTCCTCCATGGGAGTTAATCACGTGGCATTATTTATTTCTAAGAACTACTTCCTTGGCAATCACTGGAGTTGGGTCCATCTTATGAAAGTTAAATATGGAGGACTATCCAATTATTAACTCATTTGATTGCGTAAGTCATGATGGTGTCATCCGTCATTTGGCTTCTGTGGGATTGACACAGCAGGAGATCGGTACCAGAAGCAGTGCCCAGAGAATGAGGGGCACTGCCTTATACGGGGATTACTGTGTACGTAATAGTAGATTCTTAATAATCGAATGATTACATGATTTTTTAAAAAAAAACTGTACTGTTTTGCATCATCAGTTTCTGAGAGGTCTCAAGAGAACTGACCCATGAAGGACACAGTGACCACCGATTTTAAAAATGGAATAACTGAATGATCTCCTGATCAGGGAATCTCATCTAATGAACACTGTCGGGCTGATAACATGACACACCACCAACAATAAATCACTCTAAATAACCATATTAGAAAGCGGGGTACAGGACTTAATAGAGAACAGTCAATTGTGGAATCCAAAATTACTGAAAGAAACATAAGACACTGCTCAAAATTCTTAATCATCAGCCTAATGCAAATCTAAACAACTGTGAGAAACCATGGCATCAAGCTCCTCTAAAGGTAAGAGAATGAAGAGGAGTTTATTTTATTTTCAAAAAAGAGAAAAGGTTTATGGTAGAGGCGATTAATTCTGTTTTTTTCCATTGTAGAAATTAGAAAATTGAAGCATAGAAAACAGCTTTAAAATACTTATCATTGTACTTGAATGGCACAATGATGCTTTCGTTTTCGTGCTTATGTCACTATAGGCAAGTTGTAGCTTGAGAGACTGGTAAATATGTAGAACTCAAAAGAAAGAGCCCTGCTTTGTTTCTGTGAGAAACTCGGTGAGGGTGTAAGGGTAGTTCATTGGTGGGTATACTCCTTTTAGCATGCGGGAGGGGCACTAGAATGTGACAGAATGTTGGTTCATAAATGTTGCCTGGCAACCCTGCTTGCATTCTGTCTCCTGGTATCATGGGCCAAGGTCCAGAGAGCAGCTCGAGAAAGTGTTATCATGGGACATTACAGTCTCCCAAGATAACTATCTCCAAAAACTTTTCATGACAGCATTTGATTCGCTTAAACAAATCATAGCCACACCTCTGGAAATGTGCCTACAGGTTTTACTGGTTAGCAAATTCAAGATTACCTAATCATCAGAGAACATAGTCTGTGGAGAAACAGTACAAAGTCTTCCGTTTATGAATACTCTCTCTCCTAAGAAGTGAAAGTATGGAACGAAAGATAATAAGACTCGCAATTATTCATCAAAAGGTGAGTTTGCCTTTGTTGACTTCCTTCAGGAAGGTGATAATCCATTTGATACAGTAGACTTAGGGATTGTTGTATTTCAGTCCATCTCTTTTGAGGCAGCCGTCCTACATTAAATATGTGATATCTTCTAAAAAACGCTGCATACACAATGACAGTTCAGCATTTAAACATGTTACTACCCAACTCTGAGATTAAATAAGGGATGAACTTGGGAGTTTCCCACAATCATGTGGGAGTCAATTGAGACTCCATTGTGTGGAGTATGGCAGACCATTTCATCCTCTGAATTTATTGTTATTTGATTATTAAAATAGGACATTAGATAATCCATGATCAGTGGATTGAGGTGACGTGATGTGGGAGGCAAGTATTATAGACCATCTTATTGTCAATTATGCAGTTGCAATATTTAAATTAATCACGACAGCATCGTTCATGAGCCTGGTTTGGAGCCACCTTAGGGAAGTGGATGATGTTAAATGAAATCATTATTTGATTATTTAATTATATAAAACAATGATTATATCGTCCATGACACCTGGAATCTGGTGCACAGATCATCTAATTACATAATTAATGTATTTAAATTGACAATCTGTGTTCATCCCCAAGATAATGTAAATATTTGTATAGTAATGTAAACCACAATCCACCATTCCATGAAGAGGCCTGTAAAGCTCCCTCTTGTGGAGTTAATGTGCAATATCATCACATTTTAGGATTCATTTTTTTCAATTGATGATGATGACATCCTTCATGCCTGGATTCTGACCATGCTTCCCTGCCAGTAAAATGCTACATCACATATTTATTGTGACAGTTAGGTATTACTGACTTATTAAATTCATTAAGTTATGTAAACGAGCGACAATGACATCACCCTTTATGGTTAGGGTGCAAATATCTGACAGGGACAAGGTTAGGAAAGATATAGACATGGGCAGAGCATTTTCTGAATGATCTATGCATCTCGCAGAGTACGAGGGATGCTGGATGATTGAGTCCAGATGGTTGCACGGTGCCAACCGAGAAGTACAAGGACTTCAACAAGGCCGGCACGGTGGTCTGGGTGTTGACTACCTGCTCTTCCTCCACATCTTCACAATGGTTTTGTTCTACCATGAGAAGAAGTAGTGGCACTAGCAGGTCGGCACCATCACCGAGACCTGCTAAAAGGATGACGACTCAGAACAGGGAAGAACATCTCTCTCTCAGCTATGCTGGTGATGCCCCTGCTGCAGCCATCTTTTCAGCTGTTATCAACATCGTGGCTACTACTGCTACGCCAGGATTGGGCCCATTATCTCACGTCCTGCCGCACCACAACAGAGATTCAGGTGCTTGTGATAATGATGTCAGGCCAACAGAATTCATCAGGCCAGACACTATGATTTAATTTAATTTTAATTATGTAGTGCCAGTGCATGGATTTGTGTTTGCTCACACTTGTTCCCAAGAATTTTAGCCTTTTGATTTATTCTTGTAGCAGGAACTATAGAATTTTGTCAAAATCCTGACATAGCTCCTAGCAATGAACGTTCCTTAATTTTTTTCATTCATATCTCTAAACTTGTCTCTATCATTTCTCTATCATCTTTATATGAAGTGATAGGGGAGAGCTCATGAAAGAGTAAATCAAAATAATTCATACAATTTGGTGAAGATTTTAGCCATCATACTTTTCTTTCATTTCAATAATCTTTTTTTTTTTTTTTTTTTTGTGGAGCACGGTTCTTACTAAGTTCACTACACCCAAGAGAAATGACAAACCCATCAGCCCTTCTGATATAATCTGCAACCCAAGAGAGAGAAAGAGAGAGAGGGAGAAAGACACAGAGACAGACAGATCTGACATAGAGAGAAAGACAGCATGAGGAGGGAGAAAGGGGAAGAGATAATGGGAGCAAGAGAGACATCAACCCAAGCTTCTCCACCTTCTGGTTCACACTCTGTACCAAAGGCATCTCATATAAGACTGGGTAGTAACCTCCACTATGACTGGTGTCTATACTTGAAACTCTGATTGGCTAACAAATCCCGAGTTACTGGAATAAATGAGCAGAAAAGACACAGAATTTGAGGGCAGGTTTGGACTAGGACTACCAAACATTCTAAACTCTTTGGATAGATACAGAAGCCATTACGGTTTCCACGCAACAACACAGCCTCCCTGGTTATGCATATCTTGGTTTAAGTATGGCTTCTTCCTTCTCCCCAGGGATGATATGGAGAGGAAGGATTCAGGAGTTGGCGGGATCGCTTTTAGCAGGAGGTGTGGTTTACAAGGTTTCCCTTAGCCACCATCCTGTAGACCATCGGCAACTGTTCCTTGAGAGATGGACAAAGCAGGTTGTGCAAAGCTTTAGCCTTAATATTGAGCTGCAGTTGGAGAGAGGGTGTTCGAGTCCTGGCAGTATTTGTTAGCACTGTTCCAAGCCCTACCTTCAGGGTGTCAAGGGGGGCACTCCCCTGGATTCACCTCAGTTCAGACTTCACCCTTGAAAGGCCTGCCATTGTTCCCCATAGTAGTGGAAAGACACAAAGTCTCCTGAGAAAATTGGGAGCATCGGGTGCGGGAAGGGAGAGTTAGGAGAAAGAGAAGGGGAGAAGAGATTGGGAAGGAGAACAAGAGGCATCAAGAAGACTGAGTTTTGGAAAGAATAGAGGAGAGCAACAAAAGAAATACCGTACAAAGTGGGCATATAATAGGTGGTAAGAGAAATCTGGCACTAGGAAAATGTCCAGAGATCTACAAGGATCACCCCAAATAAAAATATAAGCAATAGTAGAGAGACTACCTTAAATGTCCTTCCATATAATGCGATTGATATCTACTTTATAGGATATTCTAGAGCCTTCGTCCAGTAGTTGAAAGAAACAGAAGCAGACACCCACAGCTAAGCACTAAGTGGAACTCCAGGAATCCAGTTGCAGAGACAGAGGATTGATAAGTACAGGGTTCAAGACCAGGTTGGAGATACCCACAGAATCACCTAAGCAAAACAATGCAGAGGTCATGAACCCAGTCTGACAGTTGGGAATACATAATATGACTGACCTAAAACCCCTAAAAGTGCATCTCATTTAGAAGGCCTAGTAAGTGTAAGGGACCTCTGGCAGTGGAATCAGGATGTATCCCTGCTGTATGAAAGGCTTCAGGAGCCCATTCCCCATGGAAAGATACTCAGCCTAGACACATGGGGTTGGTACTTGTCCCTGCCCCAAATGACTTTGGGGTTGATACAGACATGAGAGGGATAAGAAACAGAGATAGATATGGTAAAATAACTTTGATTCTATTTTAATGGAATTCATTAAAAGTAAGAATATGTAATAAGGTGGGGTCAATATATTAGCTAACATTTGCTGTTGCCAGGGCCCTGAAGATCAAGAGCTTTGGGCAAGTTTATGGACATTGTCCTGAAGCAATCACAGACTAACTTTGACTTTGTTATGAACACAATACCCCAGGGACTACTTTCATCTGTGGTGACTAGGAAATCCTGAAATTCCTACATCCGCCCTCCAAGAACCATTACAAAAGGCTTCTGCCACCATGCCTTGCTTCATAGCTTCAAGTTTACTTAGTGAGACATTAGATGTGATGGATAACATGAAGAATTACACTTAACTGTGTAGAAAACATCTTACATCTGTGAACCTGGCTGTCTCTATTACTAGTAATAGACAGAACCCTTCCAAGACATTCAGTGAGTTTTACAAGAGTAAATGATAAGGGAAAATAATATTTCCCATATTTGAAAAGAATATGGACTTTGAGGCAGAAAACTTGCATTTGATGGACACCATCTTCTATTAATGGAGTTTAGTACCAGAGCCTGTTGTCTGGCTACACTAACAACCAGGCTCAGTCATTCATCATAAATGAGCCAAGCTAATGAAATAACATCTGTTGACAAGCCAAACTACAATGCCAGCACTCTGGATTCAAGGTGGACAGATATCTCTCATGTCCTAGGACAGACTAATCTATAATGTAAGTTCTATTTAAGACAGGATGTCACAGTAATACTATTCTTAAAAAGAAGAGAAAAAAATACAAAAGTAAAATTAATGAAAATTTAAAGCATATATATTCATTTTGAACACTTATGAAAACAAAAAACAAAACAGTAAATAATCTATATCAAGGGTCATAATAGGCTTAGAATGCAAATATATGCAAAACAAAATTAGAAAGCTAAATATGGAATTTTTCCCATCTCTAAAGCACTCCCTATATACTCGGTTCCTGTTTCTGCTATAAGGTGGTCATAGAGGTTTCATAGAGACATTTTCAAGACTCAAAATTTTTTCTACAATGTGACTCCCTGGAAAATGAGAATTTTATGAGTCTATAGTTGCCGTGGTGGTAGGCCAAATGTGGACCCCAAAAAGTTGACTTATGATCTCTGCACAAATATCATTGTCTAAAAACTGGTAATCAATTTACAGACACACACATACAACAGGATTTGTTCTGTTTCTTTTTCTGGTAAAAAATGTCTTTGCCATGGAATTTTATAGCATCTTTGCATAATCCATTTTGAAGGCAGTACTTCAAGTTGAAGCACCCATGGGCAAATATTGAGGACATGAAGAAGCATGGAATTTGAAGTAATAATTACTTATATTCACAACCACAGCACAATAAGCTATGTTGTGGAATAATGGCATATGCCACGGGGTTGCTCATGCTGCCTGAGTGAGTTCCAGCATTTTTAAGTTGCAGATCAAACTCAATTCTTCAGGATGTGTGGAACAAAGTGTTGTGGACTGTAGTTTGTAGGACTGTAATCAGAAACAGCAGCTCAGTCCCATGTCCATTCCACAGTCACTGAGTGTGGACAATTGGAAGACAAGCTATCATTGATGAAAGGAAGACAGAGACATAATATGATGTCAGGCAGGCAGATTCAGTCAATACTGAAAGCTCCATTTTATTCATACACCAAACTTAAGTAGTCAAACAAAAGTGCGGCAATGGAAGGGGACATCTATTAATATGTATAAAGGGAAAACAGAAATTGCTTCCACTAATGCTAAAGGTACTCCATAATTGCACATACTATGTGTCTTCAGTCACCCAATTGCTGCACTTCCTCCCTTACTTCAGGGTGGTTAAACTGTCTATTCCCAAATCATTGCTATTTAGATAGGAGACATTCATCATCAAGGCACAGGTGTCCTGTAGGAGGAAAGATAATGTCTTAAGGAAAATAGGAGTTATTGGAGCACTTTGAACTCATGACATTTTGGAATGGATTCCCATGTAGGAGTTGAGAAACTTCAGATAGGCAGAATATATTCCAGGGCTGCCAAAGCCATACAGAAGCCTTGTATGTAAACAGATGATGAGGTCTACCTTTAACTGCTTGGTGGCAGTGCAAATGTTTAATCCCAGGACACAGGAGGCTGCCTGATTTTGCTTAGGTTGAGGCCAGCCAAATCCACAGAATGAGTTTAAGTCCTGCAGAGATAAACCCTATTTTGAAAACAAAAACAAAACAGAACAAAGTCACATAAAGAAAAAATCAGATCAACCTTCTGGTGGTAGCCTACATGTATAAGTGGTATTGAAGGAGGAAGCTTTCCCTCTTTGGCTACTTACCCTAGCTCTGGGTACCAAGTTTATTCCTTTACTACCATTAGAGCCTACTTTTTGGAATTTTGATGTACAATGACCAGCTGACACATCCATCCTTATAAACTAAAAAACTGCTGTACTCTTCAGATTCCCATTGATAGGCAACCATTGTTGGATTAAATATAACACAGCTTGTGAGATATCATAATAAATCCACTTTCTCCATATATAGAGAGATTCATCCTACATTCCTTTTCATGCAGAGAACCTTGGTTACTGCAGTTGGCGTTTGTTTTGTTTTATTTTTTATATGCTTACTGAAGATGTATTCCTCTGTAAATATTCAATTTTCCATGAAGACTACTTTTCTCATTATGATGCCTTTGCTAAGTGTTTGCCCTGAATTTCAGGGATAAAATTCTACATTCATGGAGCCATCATCCGGCATTCTGCCACAAGAAAGATCATTTATCTTTTTTTGACATGTGGCCCCTGCTTTTCTTTCCTGATTATCTGGAGTTCCTGTGACAAACAGGTAAAAAGAAAATTTAGTTCAACTTAACTCAGTGTTTAACCAAATAACAAATAACACATTTTGCATTCCTAAATCTCTTTGTGGTAGTTAACGAATATTTGGAGCTCCCTTGCAACTTTTTCACTAAGAATCACTCAATACACTTAAGTAAGTATATTTAGCTAGCAACACTGTGTCTAGAAGGAAGAAAGGTATATGCCTGTGTACTCCAGAATGATAGCACGGGTCAGCAATAGGGAATTGCTATAGAAATTCACATCACTGCTGATATAGAAAAGTCTTTGTGCTAGATGGCAATCAGTAACCATTGCAATTAGTCCTTAAGCACTCTGCAACCACCTGGGAGGTGCTTTTTCACTCAGGCCTTAATAGCTAATCAGGCCCCTTTGTGACCTGCCTGTCAAAAAGAATTGCAGGGCCCTTCTGGTCTGGATTTGAAGAGAAATGCAGCCGGTGGTGTTGAGTGATGTGCTTTGAGGAAGGGGAAACTGGAAAACCACAGCATGGTGAGTGAGGGGCTGCCACCCTCAGATCGGTAGTGGGGAGATAGTGAGGTGATGGATCCAGTGTGGTGGATATTCCCTGGATCTGGTTGGGAAGCTGCAAGGAGACAACCTGTCCCCTGAGTTCTCATATAGTCCTTGAAAAAACCAGAAGCTAGAGGCAGTCCACCAAATAACTATTCTGTGGGCTGTATCTGCTTTGAGTACAGTAAGCAGGAAGGTGTCTATGGAAATATTTTTAAGTCAACTTCTACATACTTCAGGTGCACCCACTGAAAGCAAGGCAACAAACTTCCAGAGGCCTTTTAGTTAAGTACCTTTTATGAGTTCATCCATTTGCATTTTAATTTTATGTGTAAGATCCATGTATTGTTAATTTTCTGCAGGTTGTAAAAGGCATCTCATGTAAGGGTAGCACCGCACTATTGAGCAGTCATCTACAAGAGTTGAATTTGTAACAGAAATGATTTACAAATGCTTTTGAGATATTATATCTCATAAAGTAGTATTTAACTGAGGTAGTACTGCCTCTAAAACACACAAAGATAAGTGTATGCTGACCAGTCCCATTAGAATGTTGAATGCTAGATACACATTTGTTCTCCATGATTTTCGAGACATTTGACTCCAAACCATTACACAGAAGCTACTCCTGTGTTGCACAGCATCTAGTCCCTTACCCTTATCATAGAACTGCCCCATAACAAGCTGCTCAGAGAGATATTACAGTGTCATAAGCAACTTTAAATTGTATTATATCATATAGTTGCAGTTTTCTTCTCCAGAAAAGCATAGTTCTACCACTGTGGCAATAGGACACCAGATTTTAAAAAGTAAACCAATGACGTATTAGTGGCCTGATAAAGCAAAGCTTTTACTTAGGTCCTCATGCAGGGATGAGAAACATTCTTAGAAGAGATAGTAACATCCAGGGGCCTAGGCCTTGAAAGCTTTTCCTAAGGGCCTGGTGTATTGACAATAAAACACAGAACCTCATCAAAAAACAGGTATTTGCATGGGAGAGCTGGTAATTGTATGAAGCAAAGCCTTTGTGGACAGGTTGCTTCAGATATGTAGATGTAAACTACATAGAGCTATGGTTCTCAGTCCCAAGGCCACTGTGGGCTTAGTCAGCAATGATCATAAGATATTCTGTATTCCCTAGCACTGCATTGTTTTAGTGGTGTTCTCCTGAGTTTGTCCCATTGAATGGGCTTCTACTAACTTCACATAAGTATCCCCTTTCCTTCCATTTCCTCTGTGGAAATAGTACACAAGAGTCTATTCTCCTTAAGAAATTTTCATGGGACACATCTCCCTATCCCAGCTTTTTAAAAAAAATCTTTTCTACCTTCTACATTTCCCTATCTATCGCATTCCCCATCACCTTCACCTCAGGATCCTATATGTGGAACAGGTACTTCAGTTACAGGTATCTGGTGGCCTTTAGGAACACTACTGGGAACACATTTGCTGTGTAATCCTCCCATATCCCTTAGTAGCTAGACATGCTGTCTCCATACTGAAATTGTTCACTGTGTACAATGCAGCTTGAACCAAAAGCCATTTAAGAAGGGTAGCATATATGAAAAGCAAACTATGTCTAGGCTGGCTCCTCTCTGAGTATTTTGAGAGATAGATACATATTATGTTAGAAATATTTGTCTTTATGGATCATCTCTTTGGGTGAAGTGATTTTTCCCTGGGAAGGCATATTAATGCTACAAGAGATGCATTTTCATCCTGTTAGAAGAATGTTTATGAGACAATCCCTTATGTTGATGCAAGTGGCATTGGTTGCAGTCTGTTGCTCTCCAAACAATGGCCTTGCTGTCTTCTGTACTATACCTTCAAATTGCTTAAATAACTGTAACATCTAAGACATTTAAAATTTCCATTAGAGTCAGGTGGCCAACTATCCAGTGCAGTCACAGGAAAATCATTTGCAAGTGGAGCATTGCTTCTGCCTTCAGTGCAGAATAAGTAAAATTGTTTACACTGCAGGAGGATTCAGGGTAAGCAACCAGGTGCTGAATTCACCACTATGAAAAAAGTACATGACTATGTTAAGGGGAGTGGTTTTGTTATTTCCCAGCATGTTTTAATCTGTCATGTGTTGGAACACAGACCAGAGTATGTAAGTGTACAGTTTGTGAGAGATGAAATGAAAGGCACAGTTTCTCAGTGGCTAGCGTTGCCACCTTTGTGGGTGGAGCTTCTTTCAGTGTCCATCAGTTGTCTTGGTGGAAATGGGTGGTGCCAGCAGCTGGCCTGTCTATCTGTTAAAAAAAGCTTTTTAATGAGACATTTTAAATGCCATATTCTCTAGATCTCTGAGCATTTGAGGGCCGTCTGACTGTTTAGCATACCTTAGTATACAAAATACCCCTGTAATTAATCTGATTTTAAAACAGGATACAAGCTGAGAGGCTGTGGAGGGATATTTTACTCAGGGCCCTGCAGCCTTACAGTAACTGGTTTTTACTTAGTAGGGTACACTTATGACCACAGAGGACAAAGAGGTAGAGAAAAACTCCCTCTGATAATAGAGGCTTAACCTTAATAAACAGCTCACAGGAAAGACTGGGTGGCATAAATATTTTGTTAGCTTGAAATAGACATTTATAACCTTAAATGTTTATCACCATTTAAAGGAACATAGCAATTTAGAAATATTTGAGACTTAGTACAATAGAATTTAAGTTGTATGAAGTTAACATACATTTACATAAAGTTAAAGTTAAATGTAGAGATATATTAAACAGGACTGTGTAAAACTGAGAAGGACTAGAATGTGAAGCTATGTATGACATAGTGAAAAAAGAAATTAGAGACAAAGAATAAAGAATAAAGCAAATATAAGAATAAAAGCAAAAGGTAAATGAATTACAGGTTCTGTTGGTGGCAGAAGCTAGCTGGACTCCCTGTGCCTAGGTGGCTGGTGTAGCAGAGGGAAAAACCATGGGGAGTGGTTAGGATAGGCCATGTTGTCAAAATGGCAGCTGCCATAAACATACCCCCCAACAGCTGGCAGAAATCATAACATTTTGGGATTCAATTTTGTCTTGAGTAGATGCTGCCTCAGCCCTGCCTACTGCCCTGAGACAAGCTGCAGCTGCGGCGGGCAGGGAGAGTTTTAGTGTGGCGGGAAGAGAACAGAACCAAGTTGAGGGTAAGAGATTGTTTAGCAAAGAGATAGAAAAAATTCCTTCCATCTACCTGTTCGCTGGCAGTAATTTGAAAGATCCTTTAAAATATCTGGATCTAGAGAGCCGTTATGTGGCCAATTTTAATTTCCTATGGGATATCTAGGTTACTAGGTTACTAGTTAGCCACAGCCACTATGTCTCTAGTTAGCTACACACAATATATCAATACTTACCCACCCATACTAAGTCACTAGTCAGCCAATTCACTAGCTAGCCAAAAACACCAAGAAAATAGTCAGCCACACACACACTGATATAGTAGTTAGCCATTCTCCTATGTATTTTTATGTATTTAGTCAACTACACACCTAAGTCTCTAGTTAGCTACAAAGACTAGGTCACTAGTTATCCACACACATTAAATCAGTAGTTAGACACACACTATGTCAGTAGTTAGACACATACTAAGTCTGTCTAAAAGAAAAACAGCTAACACTAAGGTGGTCCCAGGACTTGGGAATCAGGCCTTTAATCCCAGCAGTAGGGATTTGGAGATAGGAGTGACATGGATGGACAGAGAGAGGAAGATAAGGTAGAGGAGACAGAAGAACATGCAGTGAGATGATTTTGTTCGAGCAATTAGTCTGAGGGATCGAAGAGATAGCAGTCAATCTGAGGAGGCAGTGTGAGGACAGGAGCACATGGCTTGTCTGAGAATAGGTAGAGAAAAGAACTCTAGTAGCCAGATGCTCTGAATCTATGATCCTTCAGTTTTCACCCTCCCCTCCCTAATAGGTTACTGTGAGTTTTTACTAGTAAGATTAGAACTTGTGCTGGAAGTGATGTTCTCTCTTCGGAAGTGTGATATTTCAGAGTCAATAGAGGTAAAAATTTGAAATTATTAAAATATTAAATTTATTTTTTTTGAAAATTACTTTGGTATCTTTTTAATGTTTTTAATTTTTTAAAAAAAATTTATACATATCAAACCAGTTCATTCCACCTCACCCCCACCCTCCTTCTTCCCCTCTTTCCCAAATTCCCGAGCCCACGACCACTCTCCCTCCCATCCAAGGACACTATACACATAGGGTGATGCCTTCCAGGAGAGGTCATATAAATCTTTCAAGTCATTTGAAGTAGGGACTAAAATATCTCTCCTGTCTCAAGGTTAATGCATTATACCTCCATGGGGATATTCCCCCAAAGTCTTTTTAGCAACAGGGATGTTTCCTGATTCCACTGTCTGAAGTCCTTTAGACTGCACAGGACATTTAGCTTAGAACCATGTTCAGGGGTATCCTGGTTAAATAAGGATCAGGATAAACAAATAGGCCGAATTGATGTTTATTTAGGGAGAAATAACTTACAACCTAGACAGATAAACACCAGGAAATTCAACCCAATCCTCTCCTGTCCGAGTCACGCCAGCAAGAGAGCTTTTACCGGCTCTCCCTCTGACTTCCTTCCACAGGTTACTTCCGCCCATGGCTTCACCCCCCAATGGGCGTGGTCAGTGCCACAGAAGGACTATCTCACTACAATTCCCCTTTTAGTCTAAAGAAAAGATTTAGGCTTAATACAAAACTATACACAAAACAGTGAATAACAAGTGTGCTCTAAGGAAAGGAAAATCGAGTACAAAATGACCTACATATCTAGTCCTAGGGTAAGGGCATAATGGAGTTTACAACAGAGTTGTCCTAAGCTGGAAAATGTAAGTCTAGTACCTAATATATCTAACTAAGACGAGAGAATAATAGTTGTGATAGTTTAATCTTCAACCTCATCAAGACCTGAGAAGGAAATTAACAATACTAGAGTAGACAGGAAATGCAGATGGACAACTTCCAAAAGGTGCAGCAAGGACAGAAACAGCAACCCACCTGAACAGTCACACTAGGTCTCACAGCAACATAGGTACATCCAATTTTGGCTAAGGCCACAACAGTTATTAAATATGAATCACAGTTAACACTATTTAGTCCATTACATTTAGCAAGATTAAAAGAAACTATTCTATTATCTATCTTAAATTTGTGAGTCTAAAGTCCGATATGTAACTTATCTTTAAGCATAAATAAGGAAAACTATAACCATAGCTATCCGTCTTCAACTCCTTCAAAGACCACAGAAGGATAATATATAAGCTCTAGAAATGACAGAGACAACTCACTGCCTGGTCACCCGAAGTTATTTTGTAATCTTTCATCTTCAGCCCATAGGCCGTGTGTCTCCCAGACTCTTCAGCAAACCAGGAAACTTTGTATGGCAGTTTGTCAGTCATTTTCCTCTGTGTCCTGCTGATTGTCTGGCAGACTCTTCCATGAAGCAGGAACTCTATAGCAATGTCCATCTTGCATCTGCAGTCACTTTTCTGTGGGTCCTACATGTCCAGTTTATACAGCATTAAGTTAAAAAGTCCAGACAAGAGCTGGATCTTGTCCAAATGACTAGTCTTGCCATACTGGAAGCAAACTCCATAACGAGTTTCTTCAATGTCCATCTTCCTTTCTGGTGCAGGTGGTATTGCCAAGAGAATTATGTCTCACTGTCACAAAAACCCTAAACCATTTTAAATGCCATATTCTGTAGGTCTTTGAAAGGTTTGAAGAATGCCTATCTATCTCAAATACATCTCTGTGTATCTTGAAAACCTAACTCACCAAGCCATAAGTTTTGACTATTATAAGAAACTATGTAAAATCTGTACTAAATTATACATTACATTTTTAAATGAGCTATATAAACACAATACATAAACAAGAAGAGAAATATACATATCACAACATTGACCTTAAATTATATCAATAAATGAAAATCCATTCCAAAATGAAGTATTCATATCTATACCATAATCTCCTTTTTACCTTTAAAAAGATATTGGTTGTGATCATTAACCATTTATAACCAAATCCATTTAAATGAAAACAAACATTTATAAATGATATTTGGTAATTTGGGCGTCGTTCTTTCCAAACTACTTCTTGCTGACAGGGTGCGCTGTCATGGGGATCCTGAGAAGATGCAGAAATCTTGGCTGTAGTCTGCAAGGCTGCTTTGTTTAAGCTGTTTTGAATGTTGGATCACCAGAAACTCTGTTTCCAGGGGGTCTGGCTTGATCAAACCACATTAGTCTGTAAGGAATCCACAGTTATTTATTTTCTGTGGAAACAAAAATAGAAATCCTTTTCCCCAGTAACTTGTCCTTGAACTTAAATGTTTGAGTCAAAGCATTTTTAAAACATATAAATTGAATTAATACACCAGTATTTCCTTTAACAGTTATTGTTTCCTCAGCAGTCAAACAATGCAAAGACAATGTAATACCATACAGTATCCAGATTCTCTCTGAGCTTTTCATCTTTACGTGGCTTTATTATTACTCCGTTTATTTTACTTTTTATTTTTTGGAGGGCAGGGTTTCTCTGTGTAACTCTTATCTGTCCTGGAATTCACTCTGCATACCAGGTTTACTTTGAAATCACAGAGATCTGCTTGCTTCTGTTTCCCAAGTGTTGGGATTAAAGGTGTGTGCCACCACACCCAGTTCCTCTTTGTCTCTTAAAACCATTTTTTCCAAGCCTGCATTTATTTTAAAACTCTTTAAACCTTTAGAGGTTTTTCTTAATATGAATCTGTCTTTACTGTAAATCTTTATCTTTTTTTGGCCATGAGTCTTTATCTGTTAAACAAAAACATTGTTAAAATGAAAGTCTTTGTTATCAAAGATGGTGGTGAGTATTTTACTGCCAGCAGTGAGAACTGTGCTCACTGCCTTAGTCTGCATGCTGCCTGCTTGGAGATGTGGTCACTGCCATTGCAAGCTCTCTACCCACCAATAAATTGTTATCAGTGCTTCTTAAGGGGCTGTGCGTTTTTTTTTTTTTTTTTTTTTTTTTTGCCGCTTATGCTGAGTCAGGAATCTTCCCTTAAAGGAGCGGATGAATATCTGCTTGTCTCTTTGCAAAGCAGAGTTCAACCGAGAAAATGCTGCTACCAAGAAACCTTGTTTGTTCCCTGTTCTTTTGTTTCTAAAACCCTTTTTAAGCTTTTTGTTAAATTTTAAGTGGAAGTTCTTACTAGCTACCGTGGGCGCCATTTGTAAGTGAGGAAGGGTTTTTCCTGCCCCCGCCACCTGGTCTTGTCCTGTGCCACGTCTTCACCAGCCCCAAATAACACACAGAGATTCTGTATTTGATATTATGCTGTTTGCCAGGTGCTAGTTTCTTATCGGCTAGCTCTATCTTAATTATTAACCCATTTTCTATGTATTTCCACGTGGTCAAACCAGGGAGAGGCGGCTGGCGGTTCTATTCTCTCCAGGCTTTCCATCCTAACCCCTCCTTACTACTTCCACCTCCTCCTTGTCTCCTAGTCCCTCCTATCTTCCTTTCCTATTGGCCAACAGTGCTTTGTTTATTAACCAGTATGAGAAACATATACAGAATGACTCCCATCATCTCCTCTTCTGTCTAAATAAAAAGAAGGGTTTTAACTTTAACATAGAAAATATATAACATAACAGTTATCAAATAAGAATCACAGTTGACAATATTTAGTCAATTAACATTTAGTTAGATTTAAGAAAATATTCCATCATGATTCTATCTTTGTGAATCTAAAGCCCTATGTGTAACTTATCTTTAATCCTAACTAAGGAAAACTATAACCATAACTATCCGTCTTCAACTCCTTCAAAGACCACAGAAGGATAATATATAAGCTCTAGAAATGACAGAGACAACTCACTGCCTGGTCACCCGAAGTTCTTTTGTAATATTTCATCTTCAGCCCATAGGCCATCGTATGTCTCACAGACTCTTCAGCAAAGCAGGAAACTTAAACTGTCTTCTTGTATTGGCAGTTTGTCAGTCATTTTCCTCTATGTCCTGCAGACTGTCTGGAGACTCTTCCATGAAGCAGGAACTCTATAGCAATCTCCATCTTGCATCTGCAGTCACTTTTCTGTCTAAATAAAACCCACTTGACACCAGATATCGTGGTTAAATAAGGATCAGTATAAACAAATAGGCCGAATAGATGTTTATTTAGGGAGAAATAACTTACAAATACACAGATAAACACCAGGAAATTCAACCCAATCCTCTCCTGTCCGAGTCACACCAGCAAGAGATTTTTTACCGGCTCTCCCTCCGACCTCCTTCACAGGTCACTTCTGCTCATGCTCCACCCCCAATGGGCGTGTTCAGTGCCACAGAAGGACCATTCACTACACAGGGGTTTGTGTCAGTCCCATGTTGGATTCCCAGCTATAAGTCTAGAGCCCCATTTGCTCCTCCTTGTTCAGGTCAGCTGTGTTTATGTGTTTCTGCAGTGTGGCCTTGTCCCTCTCTGCATATGAATTCCAGTTTGGCTCAGTGTTTAATTGTGCATGTATGCTTCTGTTTGCATCAGCTACTAGATGAGGGCTCCATGATGGTGGATAAGTAAGTCGTTGATCTCATTGTCAGGGAAGGGAATTTATGGTAGCCTTTATACTGTTGCACAAATTGTTGGGGTCACTTGTAGGACTCTGGACATTTCTCAGGTTCAGTTTCCTCTTCTAACCTATAATGGCTCCCATTTTTATAGTCTCTATCTCTCTTGTCCTCTCCTAGCTATCCTCTTCTCTTTCTTTTCTCTTCTCTCTCACTTCTCCTCATGTCTATTCCTCCCTGACCAAATCTCCTAGTCCAATGTTCTTTACTCTCCTACTTCTTTCCTTTGCTAGTTCACTCCCACTCACTACCCCCCAATTCCCACATGCTCTGGGTACCGTGGCCCTTCCTGCTTCTGTGAGTGACCTTATAAGAAACTCTTAGATTCCCCTTGTATCCTAGTTTCTCTGGCAGTGTGATTTGTACCGTGGTTATCTTTTGCACAATGTCTAAAATCCACATATGAATCAATACATACCATGTTTATCTTTCTGTGACTGGGATACCTCATTCAGGATGGTTTCTTCCAAGTTCCATCCACTTGTCTGTGAGATTCAAGATTTCGTTTTTCCCCCCAGCCACAGAGTAGTATTCCATTGTGCAACTGTGGCACATG
>NW_026125779.1:0-93026 GCF_943737965.1 Phodopus roborovskii | reverse complement strand
TCTTCACATCCGTTGTGATCTACTATGAGAAGACGGAGTGGCACTAGGAGGTCGGCACCATCACCGAGACCTGGCAAATGGATGACGACTCAGAACACGGAAGAACATCTCTCTCTCAGCTATGCTATTGAAAAACCTGCTGCAGCCATCTTTAGCTGTTATCAACATTGTGGCTATTACTGCTACGCCAGGATTGGGCCCATTATCTCATGTCCCGCCGCACCACAACAGAGATTCAGGCGCTTGTGATGAGATCAGGCCTACAGAATTCATCAGGCAAGACAGTATGAGTGTCTGACGATTAAATGATGGCCTTTTAAAGATGCGTGATGACAGCATACAATTTCATACCTGGCATGTCTGCCCAGGAATTGATGATACAAAAAAGGTCAATGAGCCTACATATTTAAAGATGTAATTATTAAATTCTTTCATTATATAATCTGTGATCCCTGAAGTTTGGCGCCACCTTTTGTCACACCCAAGTGTGACAGATGATCTAACTATCTGATTATTTCCATTATTCAAATCTGTCCTTTTCTACCCAGGAAGAGTGGAGTCTGGATCCACCTTGTTGGTGTTAAATTGTATCTTGTGAATTCTTTCTTTGCTTTCTTTCTTCTTTCTTTCTGTCTTTCTTTCTTTCTTTTTCTCTTTCTTTCTTCCTTTCTTTATTTAAATCAATGTTGATATCATTTTGATATCTCTCTAGGGGTGAATTATGAGAAATTATCTCTTTATTCATTCATTTTTTTCAAATCTATGATTAACAATTCAATGTCTGTTTGTGTTCATATTAGACTGGCTCTCCATTGCGTACTTAAAAGTATTTCCCTACTGAATATGGTATATCCTCTGGGTTCAGACAGGCGTAGCTGTTCTCGATTCCATGGATGGGAGTTTTACATGGAGTCAGGGAGGGAGACACAGATAATGGAAAAGGTAGACATGAAGGTGGACAGGTACAATTCAAGAGGGACCTGTGTGCGCAGTTTCAGCTGTTTTGGTGTGGGATGAAGTATTTACATGCAATTCGATGTTTTGCCCTATTGTGTCTATGGACTCCTGCTTCTTTTACATGTGTTCAGTGCCCTGGAGAGAAAGGATGAGGGCACCTTGAGGGCATCTTTTCAGGCCACCTAGACTTTGTGAGAAGTCCCTGTGCTTGACAAGGGAGGATATACGCTCTAAGCATCCTGTTTTGTCAACTGATAATTGTGTATTTTCCCTAGCTGTCTAGTATGCCTTTCTCCAGATCACTTGAATCTCTTCTGACTATGCTAGAACACAGGTAGATGGATGTCTACATAGGACGCAAAAGTTACATGTATGAGAGGGTCTTGAGGACTTTGGAGAAAGGAAATAGAAGTTTCCTAAGTAGTGTCTTCTGAAGGGTGTATAGTATAATGTTGTGGACAGGAAATAGATTGTAACATAACTAAAAGTATCTAGCAACTGTTGCCAGGTGATGCCTAGGAGAGGTTGAGGTTGGGGACCCTTAGCCAGTGGGCAGGTGAGATTTAATATGTATTGCTTTAATTTGTCCTTGTGTCCATATCTATGGATCTCTGCATCCTGATACCTGGGATAAGGTAATGGATGTTCCTTGGTGGTTCCTGCTGCAGATGATGTGTAGCATCATTCCACCTGAACAATGGTTGAGGTATACCATGGGAATGAAGACCAAGAGTTCTAGTGTCCATTCTGCATTCTCATGTGTACATCAGAAAACGGGATCCCTCATGATTGCACACATCTTCCTGCACTTTGGCTTGTGTCCATTACAGATGAGCCTTCTGTCAGATGTGTAGCCAGTGCTGAGCTTAGAACCCCATTGAGGTGGGTTATCCTCACCCCTGTGTCACCAGTAAACCTTCCTATTTGCTCTTTACTCTTGGATACCACATCCCTGCTTTACTTCCAACACTGTGTCAGCCTGGGAGTCCATTTCTTGGCTGTCAGGATTAATTAAAATTAGGTTTTGCCCCATTTACAATGATCTCGTGGACCAAATACCAGCCTGGCAACTAAAGGAACTATGGATTGCCATGGTTAAGCATAGAGCTTAAGGATTTCAGATGTTTGTGGTAAGAGGCCTTCAGAATAACTTTGCTGGGCAGCTACGGGCATCACTCAGGCCCCAGAACGCATATACATGAGCTTTGTTAAACTCCTTCCCTTATGCTACAGACTGGCATGAGGTTTCTGTAAGATAAAGTAACTGTGGTATGCAGGCATGCCAGTAAGCATACCTCTATTCTCTCTTGGGGTCTTCAGAGTTATTGCAGGGTCCAAAACCAAGTTGTTTCACAGCATTGAAGTAGATGCCCTGTGAGTTCTTTTACTTCTGCATCGTGTCCCTCCACACTCCATTCACCCTTTGCAGCAGTCCAAGGTTCCAGTTCTGCACAGCCTGGTTGTTTGGTGGCTATTGTGGAGTATGATGCAAAAGAATTTTGTTAGTTTGTATGTTTGTTTTGTTCTTAAAAGGGCTGAGGGAGTGTACACCAATGTCCCGTGGAAACTGTCATTGTAGGTGCACTACTGCCATCAACAGAATGTATTTGCAGAACATGCCAGCATGTCCCTGTATTTCTATTTTGTTGCTGCAGGCTGCCTAAGGAGGAGCTCTCAGTGCTGGAACCCATGACCTATGCATGTTTTATGCATTATCCTTGGCACAGGAGAGTACTTGGAGGAAGCAGGTTCCAGGTTCCCAAGTTTGGGCACAATGGGCTTAATCTGCTATGCTCATGAAACTCAGTCTCCTAGGTCCAGATTGCCCATGTCAGGCAGGATCAGGGCAAAAAAAACCTACAAGTATACTGCATCCTGGCCTTTATCTTGCCTGATATGTGTAATTGCCCTTCCCACTGCCAGCAGTCTGTGCACAGTACCATCTGTCCCCCATCTTTTTTCCTAGACAACCACAGAATTACCCACACCTAACTTTTGGAAAGCACACACAGTTCCAATATCTCTGTTCTATATTCATGGTCTCAGGGCCAGATTTTCTATTTCAACAGATTTCTTCCATCCATGATTCCTTGACTGACATCCTTTCTCTCATTTTCCAAGTCTTCTGTATCAATTTCTTTTAGCTTCTTTTGGACATGCTTTTCTTCTAGATCTCGGGTACGGGTATATTTCAGTGACTGAGATCCATTTTAAAAAGTTTCTGATCCAGAGAAAAACCCCAAAAATTTTCAAGTGGTCTGGGAGGCACCATCCTCATGATCATATGCAACCTGGAATGGAATTCAAGGCCATGAACATGAGGAGAAGCACATAGTGTAGCATATGGACTGAAGATTGTCAAAAAGGTGAAAGGCAGACCTGTAGGTACCATCAAGACCAGGCCAGGACTCCTTGTCCCTAACTCCACAGCAGGTTTCATCTTTAGTGCAGGGTACCCATGCAGGTGCCTTTTCCTGATTTTTCCTAACTTACTCACCTTGCCACACACCTGGGAAGAATAGCCAAGATCAAAGTTAGAATGCCTGTTATCCTGTTTTTCTCAGTCCATGCATCATCTCAGCTGTTAAAATACTTAAGAGTCATTTCTGAAAGTGAAAGTTTGTTCTATCTAGGGAAACAGAACAACTCTCTCTCTCTCTTTCTCTATACATATACATATGCCTACACACACACACACGTACACACACACACACACACACACACGTGTGTGTGTGTGTGTGTGTGTGTGTGTGTACGTGTGTGTGTGTGTGTGTGTGTGTGTGTGTGTGTGTGTCTGGTTTATTCTCTGTTTGTTCCCTGGACAGACAGTCCTAGGAGAGGCGATGAGAATAGTGTGTTTTGTATTGGTGGTCTGGTAAGGGTTTAAAGGGACTGACAACTGGGCAAAATGTCATGCTTCAGTTCCAGATAAAGTGGTCACAATGACTTCTCTGAATGTTCCTGTGTGTGTGTGTGTGTGTGTGTGTGTGTGTGTGTGTGTGTGTGTGTGTGAGTGTGCATGTGTGTGCCTTGCCTATTGTTGTGGTTTGTTGGCTGAGTACATTTTTGGAAATGTTATAAAAGGTGGCAGTGTCCTAATTAGTAGTGGCCAGGCTGGCAGAGAGCACCACGAACATCTCCCCTGAACACCATCTGAGCATAACCTTAGTAGCCTCAGAACAGATCCCTCCAGGAGGCTGGTGGAAATGCAGAGTTCAAGAGATTGGACATGTTTGACTCCAGGAGTCTGGAAGGGTGTCTTCTTCTTGGAGCCTTCTTGGAGGATCTCATCAGTGCGTTAAATTTATCTATTCTTAAAAGAAATACCCAGGATTGGTTGAGGGTGCACATCCAACAACTTCTCCAAATACCTGGAAGTGTCTGGTTCTGCTCTGAGCACACTGTACGCACCTATTCATGAAGGACTACACTTAGGCCTCAATTGCCTGATCTTCCAACCCCATAGATGTCCCTGTGATGGAGAAGAGACCTCCAAGGAAGCTAGCATCAACCAGAGTTACAGACATTGAACTCTGGGCCAAAATATAGTCACCAAGAGAGAGTAGAATAAAGAGAGAAACCCCACATGCCTGTACTGGAAGAATCGATGGGAATACGTCAATACAAGAAAACATGCACCAGTACAAAGACAAGCATGACACCACCAGAGTCTAGGGAATATACACCTGACAAAGCAAGTGAACAAGAAGACAACAGTACTCTCTGTAGCAAATTATGTGATATCAGCTAATTAATTGTCTAAGAATTTAGACATTAAATATGCTATTACTTCATCAATGATCACTTCAGTTTGGTGTCAACTTGTGGGTATTAACTAGACAGGGTTATCAATTATTGACCTATTTAATATTTAAGTGCAATGACATCATTGAATGTGGGTAGAGCCAGGAGGATAGGGTTTTGCTATTGCAGTTTTTTACAGCAGATGCCTGGGAATATGAAGTGCACAGAGTTCCATGGTCACTGGGATATAGAGTACAGAAGATGACATGATGTCCATTGAGAAAAGGGGCAACAATTCAACTGAGCTGAGTGAGGCATTCTCAGTGGTCTTTAGCTGCTTTTCCTCCACATTCCCACCTTCGCTGCGCTCCACTATGAGAACAAATGGCAGCACGAGAGGCCCCTCACCATCACAGAAGCATTGCCAAGGATGACATCACAGTGTGCAACTACCTTCTTTGTCAGCTCAGCAAGTGAAATAGCAGCCACTGATGCAAGGAGACCAGCTTCTCAAGCTGCCTTGACAGTACTTCAGAAACTCGGTGCCACAAGATGACATTAGCCAAACAGAATTCATTATGCAAGATCATCTGATCATCTCATCATTAAATTGTTGAATATTTAAAATCGCTAGCGATATTGTTCTTCATTAGCCATGTCACGCCATGAACTGATGGTGTGAAACTGTCCAATTATTTAATCATTTTATTATTTAAATCCTTCATTATCAAATATGTGATCACTCGAGTTTGGAGCCACCTTGGGGGGGGCATGGTTGCCAGACCAGCTATCTGATTATTTAATTATTCAAATCTATCTTCTATTCGAGGAATAATAGAGTCTGGCTCCACTTCATTGGTGTAAATTGTGGGTGCCATCATATTATTTGTTTACTTATTTTGTCATTCAAATCTATGATTATATAATTTATGATTGCTGGATTGTGACCCAACGTGTGGAAGTCAAGTATGAGATACCATCAAATTATTTAATTTCTTAATTATAAAATCTCTCATTTTCTGTGATCACAGGAGTTTGGAGCCAGAGCACTTTTTGAGGGATCATATGTAGGGAACATTTTTAGAAATAACTTTTGAGGAGAAATCTTAAAGAGAGCTCTAGAGAAAGAACATTTGAGAAGACTATTTCGTGAAGAATGTAAGGCCATGAGAGGACAATGTACGTGAGCTGGTTTATTTCTTTCTTTCCTCAGATGAGGTATTTTTAGAAATTGCCTAGCATGCTTCTTCTAAGCCTGAACACATTAAAAATACCTTCGAAAATATTTTCATGGATGAGTGTCTTACGTAAATCTGAGTCCATCACTTCTCATTTGGGACTTTGTGTCATTTAAGTTTTTTATGTTTAAAAATGATGATACATTTTTATATGTGTGGATATCTGTATAGGTATGTGTACTTCAATAAAGGTCTCTGCAGATTCCCAGGAGAATGAGGTACATCTTAAACAAATGCTAAAGTGCTATAGCAATCAATATATTATTATTTCTCCAATTATATTTTAGTCATTTGTACTTGGGCCTTTTGGTTTTTAAATCTTTATTTTCCATCCAAAGACTTAGTTATGCATATTCCTATTTTCTTGCCACTCTGTCTGCTTTTAATCCTTAGGCGTTTTGCTAAAATTTTTCATGTACCTAATGAACAGAAGGATTTTTTCACATCGCTTCTGTTCTCCCTTCTATTGTCCCTATTTTTTCTTTCCCTATATTACTTCCACTCTTTTGGGATTCCTGAAGTAAAATAAAGTTATTTATTAATACAAGTTGGATGAATTCACTGTAGTTTCTTATGCATATTAAGCTTGAAGATTTCCTACTTGCAGAATATGGTAGAAGAACGTGTTTCCTAATAGTAAACATTAGTAAAAGCAGAGACTTCCAAGGAGGCCATAAATAGAATGATGTTTATAAAATAAAAACAGGAAGAATTTCATATGGCCATATTTTAGTGTCTTCTTTGCCACCCTTGCAAACAAACATACATCCTAAAATTCACGGCTCACTTTTCAATTTTATGGCATTTACTTCCAATAATTACTTCAAATAATCTTGAAGATGTTTCAGTGACAAAGAATATAAAAACATCAATATAACCTTATTTATCCAAAGATAAACTAACATTGAAAATACTATGTGATCATCATAGACTAAATGGTATAATAAGGACTATATAGTTTTGGCTTCAGAAATCCCATAGAACTGTGAGGGAGCATGGACTCTCTGTTTGTTTGCCACAGAGGAAAGTCAGCCACAAAACCAGGACATCAGAGAACAATTCATGACTGTTTCAGAGGTAAGACTCCACATTGACTTTTGCCCCATGCAAGTATTAAAAGGAATAAAATAGGTGTACGTGGAAATCACATTATTTTCCAACACCCAAAATTATCCCAGGTTAAAACACATCTCTGATTGTCACCAAGTTTTCTATTCTTTCATTAGAGTTCATGATATCAGTGATTGAAAACCATGTTGAATTTGGTTGATCAGTAAATTAAGAGGCATAGCTCGACCTTGGAGAGGAGTCAGAACAGTTTAAAATATTTGGAGAACAGTCGTTAGCAACAGTGGCAATCCCAAGATTATTGTTGGCACAGAGGGCTCTTCTTGAGAAATAAAAAGCATTTACCCTGTCAATGGAAAATTCACCATGGATTATGAGAAAACTGTTTCAGTAACCTTGGTCACAAAATACATGTGAGCACTAGTGTTATGAGCATTGTTCGTAGTGTGAGGTGGTTTTGTGTGTGTGTGTGTGTATGTATGCCTGTGTTTGTGAACATGAGTGTGTTTTTGTACATATGTGCCGTCCAACGTGAATCTCGCCGTTTGCAGCCGTGTTCTGTGTTCTATGTTCCCATGTCCACAGCTTCTCTTCAGTGTGTTGAGCACATGCGTGACGTCAGTCACGGCCGAGGCTAAAAGTGAAGACAGTGAGCACCATCATACGCGTGTGGGACACACTACACACACACACCCAGACACACAGTGACACGTCATCACACATACTTGACAAGGAACAGACACACAAGATCATACAAACGTGCCATCATGTGTCTACATAGGACAAAACACACATATGACCACACACACATTAACACACATATATGTGAACACCTGTGACCACAGACACATGTGTTCACACATAACCACACACACACCTGACCATATGGAACAGGCAGTCACCCATACACGGACAAACAAGTGTACACACACGTGTTCACACATGACCACACATGTTCAGCCTCCCCAGCCCCTGAAAACCAGATCTGGGCGTTTTCTCCACCAGATCCACCAAAGCAGCCACCATAGCCAGAAGTGACTGTGTGGGGGGAGGGGGAGCAGGGAGGCGCTGGCTTGTGTTCTCAGAGACAGCGACCTCCCGGCAAGGGCCCCGCAGTGCACGCAGGGAGTCGTAGTCTCGGGCAGCGGTCGGATGGCAGAGGAAACAGCCGCCATTACTGCAGACGCGGAGGGAGAAGGCACTGCCCTGTGCCATCACACACAGAGGGACCGCCCGGCCCGGCCCTGCAGAGCACGCAGAGAGTCATAGTCCCCGGCAGCAGCCTTGGGAACAGAGGCTTCACGCAGAGAAGCCACCATTTATGTGGGACACAGAATGGCGCTGGCGCCCCAGTGACGACACAGACAGCGACCAGTGTAGGTTCCCACCCTTCCCACAGGCCTGCACAGGCTTTCCGCACACAGCCTGGTCGAGGATGACAGGCAGCAACCAATGGGCGGGGCCACACCCAGCTTCCACCTCCTGGAGCTGCTGAGGTGCATGGGAGTTTGAGGGGGCGGGGCACACGTCACATTCTACAAGTTACATGTCATGGGTCACGCATGTGGGTCACATGTCAGGGGTCACGGGTCACATGTGTCCCCCCCCTCACCCGCACCATCAGGGCCGGCCTGGACCGGATCCCTCCCAGCCCATGCTCATGTCCTTGCGCAGGGCCAGCTCTATGTGTCCTTGACTGCGGTGAACACATTCCAGAACCGCCTGGTGTTCCAGTTCCCGACCCGAGGACCTCGTACAGGTGAGGGGGCAGGGCCGCAAGTGTAAGAATGTGTCATGTTCCGTGTTTCCTAAATGTATGTTCCATCTGTGTTTGCACATGCGTGTCGCATGTTTGCACATACGTGTATCGTTTTGCTCATGTGTGTCCCACGTTTCCCCTCATGCGTGTCCTATGTTTCCCCTCATGTGCATGTCCCTTCTCGCCAGCTGCTTCGTCCCCATCTACTCAGGGCTGAAGCCCATGGAGTTCCAGGGTCAGGTGGGCGGGGCGGTAAGGGGTGGGGTGGGTGGGTGTGGTCACGTGTGTCTGTGACAGGTGACCCCGAACACGCGTGTATATTGTTGCGATTCCTCACATGTTCCCCGGCCCCCATCTCCCCAGGCCTGGGCAGATGGCGCAGCCTCCCCCTGCCCCCTGGATGTTCCACCCTCACCGGTCCCCGTTCTGTGGACGCCATGACATCTCGCCCCCACGACCCTGGCCAAGGTCTTGGCTCGTGCTTGGAGGTGAGCCTTGTGGGGCTTCCTTGGCCATGCCTGTCACAGCATGCTCGCACCAAACTCACTTCTGGCCCAGCCCACACACACTTCCGGCTCCACCCACACTCATTTCCGGCCCCGCCTAGATCTCCACCTCCAATGTTGCCTGCCTGGTCCGAGCGCTCTTCCCGCCGTCCCGTGCAAGCCTGGGGTCATCGCTGCAACATGATGGATTCTGTGACGTCGTGAGCTTCCTGCGCTGCGTGGGCTGCTTCTGGTGAACAGGAGTGTGTGCACACATGTATGTAGCTAAATAAATGAAGTCCCTGTGATTTACATGCTTGTCGTTTGTTTTACACGCATGTCGTGCCTGTGGCTTCTGTGATCTTAATGCGTCAGCTCCACAACACTAATGTATGTCGCGTGTACACATGACATCCTGGCTGGCGCCGCCTCCATTACATGCAATTCACGTATGAAATCATGGTGTTTCCATGTGAGCCAGTGCAGTGCGCATTGGAAACTGTGTACATGGCATGTGAGCGCGTATAGTTGACATGTGAGCCTCTCGATATGTGAGTTTGTGCAGTTGACTTATGAGATCATGTTTTTGCCTTGTAGGTCCATGTAGTTAACATGTGAGCCCATGCAGTTAACATGTGAGCCCATGTAGTTAACATGTGAGCCTGTGTATTTGACATGTGATCCCTTGTAGTTAACATTTGAGCCCATGTGCACAACATGGTATTCATGTACTTACCATACATGGTCATGTACTTACATTATGGCTTCATGTACTTACTGTGAGATCCCATGTAGCTAGCATGTGTAACTGGGTAGTTTGCATTGGTGTCACATACTTAGCATGTAAGTAACACACGAAGTCATGTGGGCAACATCTGAGCCGCTGCAGCAAACGTAGGAGCCCTCAGAGTTTACATACGAGTTCATGTAATTAACATGAGGACATGCAGTAAACACATGAATTCACATGGATAACATGTTTATATTTGCTTTACCAGGGTGTGGTTGGGGTTGGAGGGGAAATAAATACGTGGTCGATACATTGGCAGTTGGATTATATATGTGGGTTACATATTTGCACTTGCTCCACCTATGTTACATGCATGATATGCATGTTTATTTTTAGTTGTTTGTTGTTATTTTCTGTTCTTTGACTTGGGCCAGGTCATGTGTGTGAGGGGGGACACAGGCGTGGGCAGGGCGTGCAGGGAGAAAACGTGAAGGAGGAAAAAATAAAACTAAAAAGAAGGTAAAGAACCCGCGAAACAATAACGGTGGAGACGAACAACAACAACAATAATAGTGCGGAAAGAATGGGCTTAAATACTGACTCAAAGCACAGTAGAAAAATTATAGGAAGTTTAGCTCCTCCCCTACCAGGAGTGTGTTGTCACCAGGTGTGTGTCATCAAAACGGGAAGACGACCAACAAAAGCCTTGGGGCAAGGAGTTCCCGCCAACTGCTTCAGGCTAGCTCAAGGCGCCTCAGGGGTCCTTGCAGGGCCCTACAGGTCCCCCTTTCTTGTAATATAAACTAACACCTGCCTTAGGTGGCAGAGAACATCAGCATAATTCCTTACCCATCATTGGAGAGGTCACCCAGGCCCGTAACCTTCCTATCTTAGGTTAGATATTTGCCCCCTCTGTGTTACCCTTCACTGGTGAATAGTTTGTTCAGCCACATGTGGGCAGAGGCATTTTCTCTTGAGTCAAAGACAGTATCTGTCTTGTTAGAAAGTTGGCCCGGGCCTCTTTAGTGCTGTGGCAAAATAGCACCAAGTGCAAGGCCTACAAACGCAAATGATCTGCCCACAAGTTGAAGTCCTTGTAAAAAGTTTTCTGCATTGGCAAGTGGCACTCAGGTTTCATAGATGTTAATGATCTGCATGGCTAAAGCATGTGTATAACTTAAAAACTGATCACTCCAGGATTTCTGGAGAAAAATGATGAATTAACACAGATATGTGTGAAAGACAGAACAAGAAGCCATATGAGCTTCTCACAAAAATTCAAGTGTTCCTATAGGAGGATTAGTTTGTAAATTTAGTTTAAAAATGCCAGTTTGTACTAGATAATAAAGTGTGATTTGGGTGGCTAAGACTTAAGCCAAATCACCTGATAGTTGATCTACTGTGCTTGCAGGATTTACAGATTGGGAGAGGGCTATGGTAGAATCTGTTGCTTCAGTGGTAAAGACAGTATTGGCAGCCATGATCCCGGAATCTCCTATCCTCTGTGCTGCACACCTGGGTGCGTCCCCGCAACAGCTGTTACACTTGGCAGACCTGCTGAGAACAATTGAAACTTCCTCCAAAATTATTAGCATTGTTTACAATAATAAGGATGGAACCAGAATACAGTACCTGAGATGAAATTGAAATTCTTGTCCTTTGTATAAAGTATAAATTTATAGCCACCTGATCCAAACTATAATTAATGGTCTGGAAAAAAGGCCACATATGGCTACTCAGACCCATGGCTACTCAGACCCACTGGCATAAGGATAGGTAGATTCTTGAAGACCCATCAGATCTTCTTTCTGGCTGTTAAATCACCATCCCTCTGCACATGTTGAATCAGCCACTCAGGCACCCAAACAAGGTTATCTGCATCTTGTGGAAACACACAAACTGACCTTTGAGACCATACTAGAACTGGGTCAGGGCCTCCCCCATTTGCAGTGGTGACACTCTTCCACATAACTGAGCCATAGTCAGATGACCCAGGGCCCCAATGCCTGTTGGCCACAGATCGAGCAGCACCATCAATAGTTAAAAAATTTAAAATATAAAGGACAAGAGAAAGGTGATTATGAGGAGATCCTGTAAACTCCACCTGTTTTGTTTTATGAAGATAGGCTTTAATTGTGAGATGTGCATGTTCCACCATGGCCTGACCCTGAGGATTATAAGGGATATCCATTTTACATGAGATAATTTTTTTTTTTTATTTTTCCAAAATCGTTAAACCCCTGACTAGTATAAGCAGGGACATTATCAGGTTTTAATTGTCTGGGCATTCCCATATAAGCATAGGCTTGTAAACAATGGCTCTTAACATCCTTAAGCCTTTCTCCAGTATGAATACAGGCAAATATGAAATGAGAATGGGTATCCACAGATACATGAACAAATTGTAGTCGACCAAAGGAAGGAACATGAGTAACATCCATCTGATAGATATCATTAGGTGTGACACCACAGGGGTTAACTCCAAGGTGTGGAACAGGTAAGAACTCTGCACATAGGGGCCAATTCTTAACTATATCAATAGCTTGGTCTCTAGTAATTTTAAAATGGAATTTAAGTGACCCTGTATTAAGGTGGAAGGTTGTATGAGCTTTGCAGGCTGCTTCATAACCAGATTCTCTGATCATTACGATTGTACTACCTCTTTTAGTTTTAAAATCAACAATGGCATTTTCTTCACATAAAGGGCTAGGCAAATCAGAATGCGCTCGGAGATATCCTACAAAAATTGGATGAGAGAGCCTCCATAGTAGGCTTTGTATGGCTAGTAAATGTTCTTGTACATGAGACACTGGAGCTATATAAGCAGCAGTTTCTAAGGGAGCCAATATATGATAGACATATTTACTATCCGTGTACAAGTTAAATGCCTCATCAGAAAAATCTTGAAGGGCTAATTGTACTGCAGCTAGTTCCTCGAATTGTGCAGACTTCACTTTAAGTATAGAGCGTTTGATAATGGGAAAAGAAACAACTACTGCACAAACATTTGAAGAGCCATCTGTAAATACATTACAGACCCCCTTCAGAGGATTTTGGGAAATAACCTTGGGGAAACACACAGGGTGATTTTTAAAACAATGAGCTAACTTACTGGAAGGAAAATGACTATCAAAGCAGCAGGGTGTAGAAAACAAATAATGTGCCCACTCCTCAATAAACTGTTGAAACCATTGTATCTGTTGTTGAGTATAGGGAGTAACAATTACATCTGGCATCTTGCCAAAAACTTGAATACTCATTTTGTATGCCTTTTGAATAATAGAAAGCATTGCCTGAGGATAAGATCTAACTGTCTTTCTTGGGGCTGCATGTTCATGCACCCATAATATAGGACCAGTTTGCCAAAATACTGCAATAGTGGAATACCTGAAACAAAGACTAATAACATCAAGTTCTGAGAATAGTCAATATAATTTAAATGTGCAGATTGGAGACATTTTTGCATAAGCTGTATACATTCTCCCACAGCAGGCATTAAGGTGCGCGAAGAAGTGGGATCAGAATCTCCTTGTAAAATATCAAATAATGGTCTAAGCTGCCCAGTGGGTAGGGCCAAACTAGATCGAACCCAATTTATGTCTCCCAATATTTTTTGAAAATCATTAAGGGTGGTCAGATTATCCAGCCTTAAAGTAATCTTTTGAGGACGGATACCAGAAAATAACAAATAATGACCCAAGTATTGATAGGGAAATTCTTGTTGCCCCTTTTCTGGGGCTAATCTTAAACCCGCTAATTGAAGATTATGTTGCAATTCTCCAAAAGCCTCATTCATTTCCTTAGAATCCAGGCCGGCTAAAAGAATATCATATGTATAATATATAGGGATTGAAATTTCTATCTAATGGGGGCAATGGCCAATGATACATAAATTTGACAAATAGTGGGACTATTGGCCATTCCTTGAGGCAAGACCACCCATTGATATCTTTTATAGGGCTGTTTAAAGTTAATAGAAGGAATGCTAAATGCAAATCGCTCACTATCCTGAGGTTGCAAAGGAATGCTAAAAAAAGCAATATTTTAGGTGGATAACTAATAAATGATAGCCTTGAGGAATACCCACAGGGGAAGGCAAGCCAGGTTGTGTTGCTCCCATAATTTACATGCAATCATTAACAGCTCGGATATCTTGTAGGAGTCTCCATTTTCCAGAATTTTACTTTATAACAAAGATTGGGGTATTCCATTGGCAAGTGGAAGTAACAATATGTCCTGCCTCTAATTGTTCCTTTACAAGTTGATGTGCAGCCTGTAACTTCTCAATAGATAAGGGCCATTGCTCCACACACAGTGGGTTATCAGTTTTCCAGATAATAGAAATGGGACCAGGCTGCATAGCAATAGCCCCTAGGGAAAATTTCCCAGCCCAGAGCGATCTCCGGCTCTTTTGATAATTAAATTTTTGGATGCAACAGACTGAGGGTCACCTTGTAGGAATTTACCCAGTCTTTTTCCTTGTACATAACCTTGGTCAGCCAGCATATTTTTAACAGGCTCAGTAGTAAGGACTGCTCCTTTGGCCTGAAGCACATCTCTCCCCCAAAGATTAACAGGTATATGACATAACACAAAAGGCTGAAAAATTCCTGTATGTCCTTCATCATCTGACCATTTAAGAAACTGAGTACTACATTCTAGAGTACAGCAGTTCCCACTCCTTGTAAATGAGAGGAGGCTGGCTGAAGAGGACATGCTTGTGGCCAATGTTTTTTTTTTTTTTTTTTTTTTTTTTTGCTATTACTGAGGAGTCCACCCCTGTGTCCCCATGTCCAGAAAATCATCTACCTTGTATGGTAAGGGTGAGCATGGGGCGCTGTTCAAGAGTTGAAACCCAAAAGGCACCCATGAGGCCTGCGGACCCAAAACTAGCAGATCCCCTGATGTCCTTTAAAAAGGGATTGTTGGTTTTGAACATAGGGAGAAGAACCAATTGCACTATCTGAGCACCCTGTGGTATCACTAATACCCCCATTTCTGCCCTAAACATGATTTTTATTTCTCCTTGAAAGTCTGAATCTACTACTCCTGGAATAACTCTAATTCCTTTCAACAAGGCACTACTATGTCCTAACAATAGCCCTATTGTTCTTGGGGCAAGTGGCCCAAAGACTCCTGTTCTCAAGGCTTGAGTGTCCATTTGTGGTGTTAATATTGCACGGGTGGCAGAACAGAGGTCTAATCCTACGCTTCCAGGGGTACCTCAGATAAGGTCCTGGACATAAAGGGGTTTCTCTGAGGGATCATCTGATCATCTCTATAGAGTGGGTTACAGGTTTATCCATTGCACCATACACCTGGGCTTGAGGGGGACCGAGGCTGGCCCTGCTTCCAGATTCCCTGAGCCGGTAAAGGATTACCAAGAGCGTCTGTCTTTGTCCTATATTCCTTGCTCCAATGATGATCCTTACAGCAACATGGGCACATCCCTGGCCTAGGGCTCAATTGCATTGCCACACCCGGGGGGCAGTTCCTTTTGAAATGTCCTGGCTGTCCAAATCCAAAGTAACTCTTTGGTCTGGCTCCTCCATTGTTCTCCCCTCTTTTCACGACTGAAACTATAACCTGGCCCATAATGTAATGCCCATCTATGTCCCAACATATGTGTATATAGTCATTAAGACTTTTGGACTTATGGGGACGTAAAGCCTCTTTACAATACATTGTCTACTGTTTCTTTTGCCTTACATATGACACTCAAGTTCAGTAGGTTCCATTTATTAATTATTGATCCCACTGTTTGGTATTATGACTAGTAATAACTCTCCTGTAGAGAGCTGCGAAGTGCCGCGCCTTAAAGATGGCACTGGTTTCTGCCCTCCACCTTCCAGATGGCGAGTAATCACTGTATTAAACAATTCCATATTTGGCTAAACACTGAGAATCTGGCTTGCTTCTGTGTATATGTACCTGTCTGTTTTTGTTTTTCAGCGCATGGTGTTCTGGGGTTGACTGCCCAAGGTCTTTTAAGCTGTGGGTTGGGCTGCCCCCTGGGTCAGAAGATTATACAAGGTTCCTGAATAAACTGCTTAAAGAAGAGTCTGAACGTTGTGTTTTCTTTGCTGGTCAAAGTAGAGGCGACACTCTCTTGTAAAAATTCCTTCAAGAGTACCTCGAACTTTCTCTTCTAAGAGGTTTAGGGCAGCTGGACTAATGTTTAGTTCTTTGATCCATGTGTTCTAAGTTTTGTGTATAGCGATTCACATGGGTCTCTTTGTAGTCTTCTACATATCATCATCCAGTTTTGTCAGAACAATTTGTTGAAAATGATTGCCTCCTTCCATTGTATTATTTTTCCTGTTTCATCAAAACTCAGGAATTTGTAGGTGTGTTGGTAAATATCAAGATTTTCAGTTCCATTTGTCTACCTTTCTATATGTGTGACAATATCAAGTGCGTTTTTTGGTACTTTAGCTCTATAATAGAGCTTAGGGCTTTAAGTCGGAGAATGTGATGCTTTCTGAAGTTCCTTTATTATACAGCATTGTTTTGACTATTGTGACTCTTTTGTTGTTCCATATACTGTTGAGTATAGTTTTTCAAGGTCAGTCAAGTAATAAATGTGCTAGGATTTTTCCTGGGAATGCTTTGAATCTGTAGATTGCTTTTGGCAAAATTGGAGTGTTTACTATATTTATCTTACCCATTCAAGATCATGGGTGATCTTTCCATTTTCTAGTATCTTCTTTAATTTCCTTCTTTAAAGACACAAGACCATGCAATATAGGCCTTCTACTAGTTTGGTTATAGTTACCCCAAGATGTTATTTGTTGTTTTTCCTATTGTAAAGGGTGGTGACTCTAATCACTTTTATCTTCTGTATATAGTAAGGCTACTGATTTTTTTTTGTTTTTATTAGTCTTGTGTACTGTCACTGTTTGAAAGGTATTTATCATCTGTAGGAGTTCATTGGTAGAGGTTTTTGGGTCACTTATGTAAACTATCATATCATCTGCTAATAGTAAAAAAATTGACTTATTACTTTCCAATTTGTGTCCCTTTGATCTTTTTTTCTTGTTTTCTTTCTGTAGCTAGAACTTCAAGCACAATATTGAAGATTTATGGAGAGAATGGACAGATGTCTTGTTCCTTATTTTAGAGGAATTGTCTTAAGTTTCTCTCCACATAGGTTAATGTTCTATCTTGCTTTACTGTATATTGCTTTTATTATGTTTAGGTAGGTTTCTGTTATCCCTGTTCTTTCCAAGGACTTTATCATAAACGGGTGTTTGATTTTGACACTGGCATTTTCAGCATTTAGTGAGATGATAATGTGATTTTTCTGTTTTACTTTATGTATATGATGGATCAAATTGATAGAATTTCATATGTTGAACCATCCCTGCATCTGTGACATGAAGCCTACTTGGTCATGGTAGAGGACTTATTTGATGTGTTCATGTAATCGATTTTCCAGTATTTTATTGAATACTTTTGCATCATTGTTCATGAGGGCTATCTGCCTGTAATTCTGTTTCTTAGTTGTGTCTTTGTGAGGCTTGCATATCAAGGTAATTGAAATCTAATTAAAAATGGTTATGAACCTTTTGCTTATATTGTGTGAGACAATATGAGGAGTATTGGTATTAGCACTTCTATGAAATATTTGTACAATTATGCACTGAAGTCCTTTGGCCTTGTGTCTATGTGTTTGTTTTTGGTTTTTTTTTTTGGGGGAGGGCTTTGGTGGAGTTTCATAACTATTTCTATTTCAGTATGTGATCTAAATCTATTTAAATTTCTTATTTATACTTGTTTTGAATTTGATAAGTGATAACAATCCAGAAATCTGTCCATTTCCCTTAGATTTTTTTTTACTTTTGTATAGTACATGTTTTCAAAGTATGACCTGAAAGTTCTGTGGGTTTCCTCAGTGTTTGTTCGTATATCCCCATTTTCATTTCAGATTTTGCTGGTTTGCATGTTCTCTCTCTGCTTCTTGGTTTGTTTGCCCCTAAGATTTGTCTATCTTGTTTATTTTTCAAAGAAACAACTTTTTGTTCTACTCATTCTTTGAATTGGTTTTCATGTTCCTACTTTATTGATTACAGCCCTCAAATTGATTATTCACTGGCAGGTACTCCTCTAGGGTAAGTTTGTTTCTTTTTGGTCTATGTCTTTGAGTTGAGCTCTTAATTATATAATTTGACTATCATCTGTTTACTTCACATTAGCACTGATTGCATTGAACTTTCTTTGTAAAACTGCTTTAAAAGTGTCCCATAAGTTCAGGTATGTTCTGTCTTCATTTTCATTGAATTCTACAAATCTTTTATTTATTTCATTATTTCTTCCTGGACCAGGGAATGGTAATTTACTCATTATTCAATTTCTATGAATTTGTAGGTGTCTGCAGTTTGTATTCTTGAAGAATTCCAACTCAAACTCATGGTGATCTGATAAGATATAGGGGGCTATTCAATTTTATTTTATTTTTCATCTGTTGAGGTTTGTTATGTTGCCTTGTATGTAGTCTGTTTTACAGAAGGTTCCATGTGTAGCTGAGGAGAAGTTATATTCTTCTGTGTTTGGATTGGATGTTCTATAAATGACTACTAAAACCAAGTGGGACAAAACGTTTGTTAGTTTCGGTGTTTGTTTGTTAAACTTAAGTTTGGTAATCCTGATTAGTGTTCAGAATGTGGTGGTGAAATTTCCCACTATGGGTAAGGTTTTATGTGAGCTTTGAGTTTTACTAGTGTTTCTCTTAAGAATATGGGTACCTTTTAATTTGGATCAGAGATGTTCAGAATTGAGACTTTACATCGATGGATTTCTCCCATGCTGATTATTAAATGACCTTCTACATATATTGAGTGATTTTGGTTTGAAATTAAACGTTTTAATATTTAGATACCTACACCTGCTTCCTTTTTGAGTTCCTTTGATTGGAAGATATTTTGCAAACCTTTTACACTGAGGTAATGTCTGTCTTTGAAACTTAGGTGCATTTCTTGTATGCACTGTAAGGATGGAATTTGTCTTATACACTCGGTTAGCCTGTGTGTTTTTATAGGCAATAAGACCATTAATATTTTGGGAAATTAAAGACCATAGATTGTTAATTCTTGTTTGTTTCATTGTTGGTGGTGGTGGTATTGTGAGTATACTCGCCCACTTTTTCTTTTTGGTTCTTGTAAACTGATATTAACTTTGCCTATGTCTTCATTATTGTAGTTAGCTTGCTTTGTTAGAATTTCTTTCCAGAATTTTCTGTAGGGCTGGATTTATGGAAATATGGTTAGGAAATCTGGCTTTGACATTAAATATCTTGTTTTTGCTGTCTATAGTGATTGAGAGTTTTGCACATTATTTTAGCCTGGGCTGGCATCTGAGGACTCTTATTATTTGTTCATAATCTATCCAGGACCATCTGGCCTAGTGAGATTCCATGGAGATTTCAGTTGCAATTTTGATAGGTCTGCATCTATTTGTTACTAGGTCTTATTGTTTTCCTCTTAATGCTCTCTTGTCATTATGTATGATAGGTGTTTTGATAATTAAGTGCCTTGGCGACTTTTAATATTTAAGTCTATTTGTGTTTAGTATGCTTCTAGTACTTTCATTGGCACGTCCTTCTGACTAGAAATGGTTACTTCAAGGAATTTGTTGAATATGCTTTCTTCCCCTTTGATCTGTGCTTCTTCACGTTCTTGTATGTCTATTATTAGATTTGGTCTTTTCACTGTGTCCCATATTTCCTATATATTTTGTGCTAAGGATTTGTTGGATTTAAATTTTCTTTCCTCGGTGAATTGATTTCTTCTAGATTATCTTCAATGCCTGAGATTCCCTCTTTGATCTGCTGTATTCTGTTGGTTATGCTTGCATTTGTAGTTTTTACAGTTTAACCAATTTTCCAGTCTCCAATATTATCTCAGTGTGTGTGTGTCAGTGTGTGTGTGTGTGTGTGTGTTTGTGTTTATTGTCCCTATTTCACTTTTCAGGTCTTGAACTGTTTGAATGGTTTCCTTCATCTGTTTGATTGTTTTTTCTTGGCTTTCTTATTTTCTTTAAGATATTTATCACTTCTTGCATTTTTCTTGTTGTTTTCCTGTATTTCTTTCAATTATTTTTTCTTTTTTCTTCCATTGTTGTAGTGAATTTTCTCATATCCTCCTTGACGTCCTCTATCAGTTTTATGAAGTTGTTTTCTAGTTTGTTACCTTCTGCTTCATCTATTTTGTTGTTTCCATGTCTAGTTTGTGTAGAGACCTTAGGTTCTAGTGGTAACATACTTGTCTTTGTATTGTTGAATCTACTTTTTATATTGCCATCCACCATTTCTTCTTCCAGTGGGTGCACTTGGAGTCTTTCTTTTTCTCTGTCCTCCTGTCTTGGTGGGTATATCTGGGTAAACAGTTTCATATCTGTAACTCTGGATAACATGAGCTCTCCTGGATTTCTCTCAACCAGAGGCCACAGAAGAGCTAATGATATGGAGTAGGCAGACTCAGGATGGTCTCCAGCATTCAGGGAGAGTGCAAATGATGGGGATCAAAGGTCAGGTGAGTATAGGCTCAATGTGGTCCTGCATGGGTAGGCAATTCCATTGTGTTCAGACCACACCCAGGAAGTTCTAAGGAGATGGACTTAATATTGGGACCATTTGGGCTAAACACTTATCTTGAGCAGTGTCCCCAGGAGGGCCAAGGATAGGGGGAAGGCATTCTGTGGGTGGCTAATGGAAACTGAATACCAGGACTAAAACACTCAGGTCAAGTTTATAGCGGGCGTGAAATGCAGAGCTATCCCAGTATTTAACAGGGAAGAATATGGGGGATTCAACTAGACCTGCTCCCAGACTCACCAGAGGCACATTGCAAACGATAGGGCCCAAAATCAGGTGAATGTAATCTTAAGGTGGTCCTGCTTGGATTGCTGGATTAAATATGCTCAGAGAGGAACCTCAGGCAGATTGTAGGCATAGGGGACTAAACATAGGATGAGAGCAGTGTCAAGATAATCCTGGGTGGATAGGAGCATCCAGTATGCTCAGAGCTAACCCATGAAGTTCCAAGGAGAAGGACAGTTTATTGGACCAAGGCTCATTGTCATCAGTGACCCAGAAGGACCATGGTTGAGGGGAAGGAAGTTTCTCAGTGGCACATGTACCAGAATTCCAGGACTGAACCACTCAGGCCAATGATATGGGGGAGGTGCAGAATTAACTCAGGGAAGAATTGGGGGGGCGGACACCCAGGCCTGGTTCCACACTCAACTCTGGTGGAGGTAAAGCAATGGATCTCAAAGATAAGGTGAGCACAGGCTCAAGGTGGATCTTCATTGATACATGGTTCCTGGATGCTCAGAGCAAATCCAGGAAGTTGTGGGATGTTGTAGGGGATGTAGGACATTCTCTGGGCAAGGGCTTTCCACCAGCTGTGTGGCCAGCAGGGTCAAGGTTCCCACATATGTTTTCCATTAAATACTTTTATTTTTGTTTGTTTATATTTTGTTAATTTAACACTCATTTAATAATGTCTTCCTGTCTACTCCTTTGTGTATAATTTCTAATCATGTGCTTGGGACACAAATATTAATTATTAAATATCATATTTGTGGAGTTGTCCTTTGAGTATGGATTGTTCTTCAGAAATTCATTTGATTGACTTTTGTTTGAAGTCTATTTTGGTAGATACTAAATGGCTAAACCGGGTCACATGCAATGACTAGTAAATAAATTTTTGAACTAATTAGGAGAAGAAAAGAATCAGCTTCAGATGGTGAGGGTCAAACTGTAGTGCAGTGTGGGAAGAAAACAAGAAAAGCATAGAATCACAAGTATGTGAAGATGAAATGATGAAACCATGTACTTTGTATTATAAACTAAAAAAAAAAATATTAAAATTAAGATCAATTGAGGTAAATCAAAGGGAAATGTCACTTACATTGAAAGCCATTTCCCACTTGAGGTCAATTCAAGGGACCTAAAATTTAAGAAGCTAGAAAGAGCTCCTGAAAATTATGTTTATATTGCTAAAGTTTGTGGGGTAGCACATGTGCACAGGCATGTGCTTGATCAAAAAGAACACATTCAATTAAACTACTCAAGAAATAGAAGAACTTTTAATTGCAAATTTAAATCTGGGGAAGTAGAACTAGGTCAAAGCTAAGGATGCTTTGCTCTCTTCCCATAGTCCTGAGTTCATTTATCAGAATTCATGGCTAGTGGCTTTTACAACCTTTAAATCTTGCTTCAATTATGTAGTGCCTTTTTTCTGCCTTCTGCAGGCAGGCACATGAATTTTACACATTCATACAGACACAATTCACATTATGAAAACAAATGTTTGTAGTAAAGTTTTATTAAAAAATAAACTAAACAAAATACCAAGGAACCATCACGCTGGGTTAGGAAGAGTAATAGGGATAAAACAAAATTCCATGTCAAGTCTAGGGGAACTAGGTTAAATTTGTAAGTTTCCTGGTGGAGAGAATAGGTCCCAAGGTTGTCTTCTGTTCCAAACGAACACACACTCACACACACACACATATACACACACACAAATACACACATCCTTTGTTCATGTGATTACAAGCAACAGCCTGAAAAATCATTTCATGTTGCTGGCCCTGGCCCTGGCCCTGGCCCTGGCCCTGCCCTTGGCCCTGGCCCTTGGCCCTGGCCCTGGCCCTGGCATTACTGGACCAACTCTAATCTAAACAATGGCGAGTAAACATGTGATCTAGCTCCTCGAAAGAGCAGAAGATGAATAGGTATTATTTTATTTTCAAAAAATGAGAAAAGGATTATGGTAGAGTCGATCATTTGTATTGTATCCATTCTAGGAATTAGAAAATTGAAGCATAGAAAAAAAAGGTAAAATTCTAATTATTGTACTTAAATGGCATTATGATGATTTCGTTTTCATGCTTATGTCACTATAGGCATGTTGAAGCTTGAGAGACAGGTAAATATGTAGAACCCAAAAGAAAAAGCCCTGTTTTTTTGTGAGAAAATCAGTGAGGCTGTAAGGTTAATTCATCTTTAGGTATGCTCCTTTTAGTATGTGGGAGGGGCACTAGAATGTGACAGAATGTTGGTTCTTAAATGTTGCCTTGCAACCCTGCTTGCATTCCGTATTCTGTTATCATGGGCCAAGTACCAGAGATCAGCTTCGAGAAAGTGTTATCATGGGACATTACAGTCTCCCACGATAACTATCTCCTTAAACTTTCAATGACAGCATTTGATTTCCCTAAGCAAGTCATAGCTAAATCTCTGGAAGTTTGCCAACAGCTTTTACTGGTCACCAAATTCTAGATTACCTAATTAACAGAGAACATTCAGTTTCTTCTGTTTATGAATTCTCTCTCTCCTAAGAATTAATACTATGGAAACAAAGATAATAAGACTCACAATTATTCATCAAAAGGTGAATTTGTTATTGCTAATTTCCTTCAGGATAGTGATAATCCATTTGTTAAAGTAGACTTAGGGATTATTGGATTGCAGTCCACCTGTTTTGAGGCAGCCGTTCAACATGAAATATGCAGGATCTTCTAAAAACCCTGCATACACAAAGACATTTCAGCATTTCAATATTTCACGACTCTGCTCTCCGATTACATAAGGGATGATCCTGGGCCTTTCTGACAATCATGTAGGAGTGGGTGAGAGTCAATTATGTCGCGTATGGCATACCATTTTATCATCTGATTATGTTGTTATTTGATTATTAAAATAGGACATTAGATAATTCATGATCAGTGGATTCCATGATGTGGGAAGCAATTATTATGGACCATCTAAATATCAATTTTGTAGTTAAAATATTTAAATTAATCACGACAGCATCCTTCAAGAGCCTGGTTTGGAGCCCGTTAGGGAAGTGGATGATGTTACATGAACTCATTTTTTGATTATGTATCTATATAAAACAATGATTATATCATCCATGACAACTGGAATCTGGTGCCACAGATCATCTAATTATGTAATTAAAGATTTTAAATTGATAGTCTGTGTTAATACCCAAGATAATGTAAATATTTTTAAAGTTATATAAACCAAAAATCCTCCATTCCATGAAGACACGTGTAAAGCTTCCTCTTGTGGAGGTAATGTGCAATATCATCACATTTTATGATACATTGATTCCATTGAGGATGATGACATCCTTCATGACTGGAGTCTGGCCATGCTTCCCTGCCAGTGAAATGCTACATCACCTATTTATTGTGACAGTTTGCTATTACTGACTTATTTAATTCTTTAAATTATGTAAGCGATAGACAATGCCATCACCGATTACGATGAGTGTGCAAATATCTGTCAGGGACAAGGTTAGCAAAGATGTAGACATGGGCAGAGCATTTTCTGAATGATCTATGCATCTCCCAGAGTAAAAAGGATGCTGGATGATTGAGACCCGAAGATTGCTCGGGGATATTCGAGAAGTGCAAGGACTTCACCAAGGCCGTCATGGTGGCCTGGGTGTGGACTACCTGCTGTTCCTCCACATCTTCACTTCGGGTGTGATCTACCATGAGAAGAAGTAGTGGCACTAGGAGGTCGGCACCATCTCCTAGACCTGTCAAATAATGATGACCCAGAACACAGAAGAACATCTCTCCCTCAGATATGCTGGTTATGCCCCTGCTGCAGCCTTCTTTTCAGCTGATAGCAACAACTTGGTTACTTCCTCTAAGACAGGAATGGGCCCATTATCTCAGATCCTGCAGCACCAAAACAGATTCAGCTGCTGGTGATGATGTAAGGCCAAGAGAATATATCATGCAAGACAGTATGATTATCTGACGATTAACTTATGGCATTTTAAAAATCCTTGATGACACCATACATTTCCATATATGTCAAGTCTGCCCAGGATTTGAAGATATAAAAAATTTCAAGGACTTACATATTTAAAGATGTAATTATTAAATTCTTTCATTATATAATCTATGATCACTGAAGTTTGGCGCCACCTTGTGTGACTCAAGTGTGACAGACGTTCTAACTATCTGATTATTTCATTATACAAATCTGTCTTTTTCTCCTCCAGGAAGAGTGGAGTCTGGATGCACCTTGTGGGTGTTAAATTGTATCTTGTGAATTCTTTCTTTCTTTCTTTCTTCCTTCCATTAATTAAATCAATGTTGATATCATTTTGCTATCTCTTCAGGGGTTTATTATGAGAAACTATCTCTTTATTCATTCATTTTTTTCATATCTATGATTAAGAATACAATGACCCTTCAGTATTAGGCAATCATTTAGGCTTAACGCATAAATCACCATTCACTGGTTTAAAGTTTATTCATTTAATTATGAAAATCTGTCATTATGTATTCAGTGATCACTGGAGTTTTGAGCCTCCTTAGGGAAGTACATCGTGCCAGACACTTACATCATCGAATACTACACTTAAGTCCTTGACTGTTAAACTAGGATATTAAATGATAATTCATCACTTAATTCATGAATTTAAATTACAGGTAATTTTATGGACCATAAGTCCCTTTTGGAGTCAGATTTTGGGAGTTGATTTAACATCATCACATTACTTCATCATTTAGATATATAAAGAGATCATTACATCAGTGATGTTCTTAGGTCTTTGGTGCCATTTAATCAGTGTTAATATAAATTGCCTACTAATTTATTATCAATTTAATTTTAGACCTGGCCCTGGCCCTGGCCCTGGCCCTGGCCCTGGCCCTGGCCCTGGCCCTGGCCCTGGCCCTGGCCCTGACCATGGCTGTTCTGGACCAATTCAAATCTAAACAATGACGAGAAAACATGTGATCTAGCTCCTCTAAATAGCAGAAGATGAAGAGGTATTATTTTATTTTCAAAAATGAGAAAAGGTTTATGGTAGAGTCGATTATTTGTATTGTATCCATTCTATGAATTAGAAAATTGAAGCATAGAAAAAAAAAGTTTAAAATACTCATTATTGTACTTGAATGGCACTATGATGCTTTCGTTTTCATGCTTATGTCACTATAGGCATGTTGAAGCTTGAGAGACAGGTAAATATGTAGAATCCAAAAGAAAGAGCCCTCTTTTGTTTTTGTGAGAAAATTAGTGAGGCTGTAAGGTTAGTTCATCTTTAGTTATGCTCCTTTTAGCCTGTGGGAGGGGCATTAGAATGTGACAGAATGTTGGTTCTTAAATGTTGCCTGGCAACCCTGCTTGCATTCTGTATTCTGTTATCATGGGCCAAGTACCAGAGAGCAGCTTCGAGAAAGTGTTATCATGGGACATTACAGTCTCCCAAGATAACTATTTCCTAAATCTTTCAATGACAGCATTTGATTCCGCTAAGCAAGTCATAGCCAAATCTCTGGAAGTTTGCCAACAGCTTTTACTGGTCACCAAATTCTAGATTACCTAATTAACAGAGAACATTCAATTTCTTCTGTTTATGAATTCTCTCTCTCCTAAGAATTAATACTATGGAAACAAAGATAATAAGACTAACAATTATTCATCAAAAGGTGAATTTGTCATTGTTAATTTCCTTCTGGATAGTGATAATTCATTTGTTAAAGTAGACTTAGGGATTTTTGGGTTGCAGCCCATCTTTTTTGAGGCAGCCGTCCAACATGAAATATGCAGGATCTTCTAAAAACCCTGCATACACAAAGACATTTCAGCATTTAAACATTTCACGACTCTGCTCTTCGATTAATAAGGGATGGTCCTGCGCGTTTCACACAATCATGTAGGAGTCGGTGAGAGTCATTGTGTCGACTGTGGCATACAATTTTATCATCTGTTTATGTTGCTAATTGATTATTAAAACAGGTCATTAGATAATCCATGATGAGTGGATTCCATGATGTGGGAAGCAATTATTATGGACCATCTAAATATCAATTTTGTAGTTAAAATATTTAAATTAATCACGACAGCATCTTTCAAGAGCCTGGTTTGGATCCCCTTAGGGAAGTGGATGATGTTACATGAACTCATTGTTTGATTATGTATCTACATAAAACAATGATTATATCATCCATAACACCTGGAATCTGGTGCCACAGATCATCTAATTACATAATTAAAGTATTTAAATTGACAGTCTCTGTTAATACCCAAGATAATGTAAATATTTATAAAGTTATATAAACCAAACATCCTTCATTCTGTGAAGAGACCTGTAAATCTTCCTCTTGTGGAGATAAAGTGAAATATCATCACATTTTTTGATACATTGACTCAATTGAGGATGATGACATCCTTCATGACTGGAGTCTGGCCATGTTCCCCTGCCAGTAAAATGCTACATCACCTATTTATTGTGACAGTTTGCTATTACTGACTAATATAACTCTTTAAATTATGTAAGCGACAGTCAATGCCATCACTGATTATGATTAGTGTGCAAATATCTGTCTGGGACAAGGTTAGGAAAGATGTAGACATGGGCAGAGCATTTTCTGAATGATCTATGCATCTCCCAGAGTAAAAAGGATGCTGGATAATTGCGTCCAGAAGATTTCTCGGGGCCATTCTAGAAGTACAAGGACTACACCAAGGCCGGCATGGTGGTCTGTGTGATGACTACCTGCTGTTCCTCCACATCTTCACATCGGTTGTGTTCTAACATGTGAAGAAGTAGTGGCACTAGGAGGTCAGCACCATCACCGAGACCTGTCAAAAAGATGACGACCCAGAACAGGGAAGAACATCCCTCTCTCAGATATGCTGGTTATGCCCCTGCTTCAGCCATCTTTTCAGCTGATAGCAACATCTTGGTTACTACTTCTAAGCCAGGAATGGGCCCATTATCTCAGATCCTGCAGCACCACAACAGAGATTCAAGTTCTGGTGATGATGTCAGGTCAACAGAATTCATCATGCAAGACAGTATGATTCTCTGACGATTAACTCATGGCATTTGAAAAATCCTTGATGACAGCATACATTTCCATATCTGTCAAGTCTGCCCAGGATTTGAAGATACAAATAAGGTCAACGACTTACATATTTAAAGATGTAATTATTAAATTCATTCATTATATAATCTGTGATCCCTGAAGTATGGTGCCACCTTGTGTGACTCAAGTGTGACAGAAGATCTAACTATCTGATTATTTCATTATACAAATCTTTCTTTTTCTACTACAGGAAGAGTGGAGTGTGGATCTACCATGTAGGTTATATTATCTCTTCTGATATCTTTTTCTTTCTTTAAATCAATGTTGACATCAAATTGTTATCTCTGTAGGTATTAATTATGAGAAATGATCTCTTTATTCATTCATTTTTGTTCATATCTATGATTAAGAACTCAATGACCCTTCAGTATTGAGCAATCATTTAGGCTTCACACATAAAACACCATCCACTGGTTTAAAGTTTATTCATTTAATTAAGAAAATCTGTCATTATGTATTCAATGATCACTGGAGTTTTGATCCTTAGGGATCAAAGGATTTTGACTCCTTAGGGGATTCCATCGTGCCAGACCATCACATCATCGAATACTACATTTCCTTCCTTAACTGTTAAGCTAGGAAATTAAATGATAATTCATCACTTAATTAATGAATTTAAAATACAAATAATTTTATGAACCATAAGTATAATTTGGAGTCAGATTTTGGGAGTTGATGTAACATCATCTCATTACTTCATCATTTAGCTATATAAAGAGATCTTTACATCAGCGATAAGTTTAGGAATTTGGTGCAATTTCGTCAGTGTTAATATAAAATGCCTACTAATTTATTATCAATTTAATTTATTATCATTTAATTTATTATCTATTTAATTTTGGCCATGGCCCTGGCCCTGGCCCTGGCCCTGCCCTGCCCTGGCCCTGGCCCGGGCCCTGGACCTGATTTTAAAATAGTACATAAATAATCCATGATCAGTGGATTTTGGTGACGTGATGTGGGAGGCAATTATTATAGACCATCTTAATGTCAATTATGTAGTTAAAATATTTAAATTAATCATGACAGCATCGTTGATGAGCCTGGTTTGTAGCCACCTCAGGGAAGTGGATGATGTTACATGAACTCATTATTTGATTATTTAATTACCTAAAGCAATGATTATATCGTCCATGACTAATGGAATCTGGTGCCACAGATCATCTAATTACATAATTAATGTATTTAAGTTGACAATCTGTGTTAATCCCCAAGATGATGTAAATATTTGTATAGTAATGTAAACAACAATCCTCCATTCCATGAAGAGACCTGTAAAGCTCCCCTAGTGGAGATAATGTGCAATATCATCACATTTTACGATTCATTTTTTCAATTGATGATGATGACATCCTTCATGCCTGGATTCTGACCATGCTTCCCTGCCAGTAAAATGCTATCACCTATTTATTGTGACAGTTAGCTCTTACTGACTTATTAAATTCTTTAAATTATGTAATCGACCGACAATGACATCACCGTTTACGGTTAGGGTGCAAATATCTGTCAGGGACAAGGTTAGGAAAGATGTAGACATGGGCAGAGCATTTTCTGAATGATCTATGCATCTTCCAGAGTAGGAGGGATGCTGGGTGATTGGGTCTTGAAGGTTGCACGGTGCCCTCTGAGAAGTACAAGGACTTCACCAAGGCCAGCACGGTGGTCTGGCTGTTGACTACCTGTTCTTCTTCCACATCTTCACATCGGATGTGTTCTACCATGAGAAGAAGGAGTGGCACTAGCATGCCGGCAACATCACTGAGACCTGGCAAAAGAATGACGACTCAGAACACGGAAGAATATCTCTCTCTCAGCTATGCTATTGATGCCTCTGCTGCAGCCATCTTTTCAGCTGTTATCAACATTGTGGCTACTACGGCTCCGCCAGGATTGGGCCCATTATCTCATGTCCTGCCGCACCACAATAGAGATTCAGGTGCTTGTGATGATGTCAGGCCAACAGAATGCATCAGGCAAGACAGTATGATCATCTGACGATTAACTGATGGCATTTTAAAAATGCATGACGACAGCATACATTTTCATATCTGTAAAGTCTTCCCAGGAATTGATGATACAAAAAAGGTCAACTGCTTACTTATTTAAAGATGTAATTATTAAATTCTTTCTTTATGTAATCTGAGATCCCTGAAGTTTGGCGACACATTGTGTCACACTGAAGTGTGACAGACGATCTAACTATCTGATTATTTCATTATTCAAATCTGTATTTTTCTACTCCAGGAAGAGTGGAGTCTGTGATCCACCTTGTTGGTGTTAAATTGTATCTTGTGAATTCTTTCTTTTTTCATTCCTCCCTTCCTTCCTTCCTTCCTTCCTTCCTTCCTTCCTTCCTTTCTTTCTTTCTTTCTTTCTTAATTCTTTTATTTAAATCTATGTTGATATCATTTTGTTATCTCTCTAGGGGTAAATTATGAGAAACTATCCCTTCATTCATTTTTTTATTCAAATCTATGATTAAGAACTCAATGTCTCTTCATTATTGAGCAGTCATTTAGGATTCACGCATAAAACACCATCCACTTGTTTAATGTTTATTCATTTAATTATGAAAATCTGTCATTATGTATTCAGTGATCACTGGAGTTTCGAGCCTCCTTAGGTGAGATCGTTGTACTAGACAGGCACGTCATCTAATACTACACTTACTTCTTTAACTGTTAAACTAGGAAATTATGTAATAATTCATCATTTAAATTACGTATTCAAAATGCAGGTAATATTATGGACCATAAGTCCCTTTTCGAGTCAGATTTTGGTAGTTGATGATGTAATATCATCTCATTACTTCACCATTTAGCTATGTAAATAGATCAGAACATCAGCGATAGGTTTAAGACTTTGGTGCTATCTCATCAGTGTTAATATAAAAGGACCACTAATTAATTATCAATTTAATTTTCTAAATGCGTCATTATTCCAGGAAGAGATCAGTCTGACTACTCCATGTGAGATGTAAGTATGCACCACCATGACATCATTCAATCCTTTTTCATCATATATTCATTATTTAAATCGATGAAAATGATGTTTTTCTTGACTGGAGTCGGGCCATTGTTCCATGGGCGTTATTCACGTGGCATTATTTAATTATCTAAGTACTACTTCCTTAGCAATCACTGGAGTTGGGTTCCATCTTATGAAAGTTAAATATGGAGGACTATCCAATTATTAACTCATTTGATTGTATAAGTAATGATGTTGTCATCTGTCATTTGGCTTCTGTGGAATTGACACAGAAGGAGATCGGTACCAGAAGCAGTGCCCAGAGAATGGGGGACACTGCCTTATATGGTTATTACTGATTACGTAATAGTAGATTTTTAACAATCGAATGATTACACGATTTTAAAAAAAAAAACTATACTGTTTCGCATCATCCGTTTCTGAGAGGTTGCAACAGAAATGACCCATGAAGGACACAGTCAACAACGATTTTAAAAATAGAATAACTGAATAATCTCCTGATCAGGGAATCTCATCTAATGAACTCTGTCGGGCTGATAACATGACACACCACCAACAATAAATCTCTCTAAATAACCATATTAGAAAGCAGGGTACAGGACTTAATAGATAACAGTCAATTGAGGAATCCGAAATGAAGGAAAGAAACAGAAGACACTGCTCAAAATCCTTAATCATCAGCCTAATGCAAATCTAAACCACTCTGAGAATCCATGGGATCAAGCTGCTCTAAAGGTAAGAGAATGAAGAGGGATTATTTTATTTTCAAAAAACAGAAAAGGTTTATGGTAGAGGTGATTAATTGTATTGTATCCATTCTAGGAATTAGAAAATTGAAGCATAGAAAACACGTTTAAAGTACTCATCATTGCACTTGAAAGGCATTATGATGCTTTCGTTTTCATGCTTATGTCACTATCGGCATGTTGTAGCTTGAGAGACTGGTAAATATGTAGAACCCAAAAGAAAGAGCCCTGCTGTGTTTTTGTGAGAAACTCAGTGGGGCTGTAAGGTTAGTTCATGTTTAGGTATGCTCCTTTTAGCATGTGAGCGGTGCACTATAATGTGACAGATTGTTGGTTCATAAATGTTGCCTGGCATCCCTGCTTGCATTCTGTATCATGGTAACATGGGCCCAGGACCAGAGAGCAGCTTCGAGAAAGTGTTATCATGGGACATTAGAGTCTCCCAAGATAACGATCCCCTGACTTTCAATGACAGCATTTGTTTCCCCTAACCAAGTCATAGCCAAATCTCTGGAAGTTTGTGTACAGCTTTTACTGGTCACCAAATTCTAGATTACCTAATTGTCACAGAACATTCAATTTCTTCTGTTTATGAATTCTCTCTCACCTAAGAATTAATACCATGGAAACAAAGATAATAAGACTCATAAATATTCATCAAAAGGTGAGTTTGTCATTGTTAACTTCCTTCAGGATGGTGATAATCCATTTGTTAGAGTAGACTTAGGGATTATTGGATTGCAGTCCATCTGTGTTGAGGCAGCCGTCCAATATTAAACATGTAGGATCTTCTAAAAACCCTACATACACAATGACATTTCAGCATTTAAACATTTCACGACTCTGCTTTCCGATTAAATAAGGGATGAACCTGGGAGTTTCCCACAATCATGTAGGAATCAGTGAGATTCAATTGTGTCGAGTATGGCAGACCATTACATCATCTGATTATATTGTTATTTGATTATTAAAATAGTACATTAGATGATCCATGATCAGTGGATTACACGACATGGGAAGCAATTATTATGGACCATCAAAATATCAATTTTGTAGTTAAAATATTTAAATTAATCACCACAGCATCGTTCAAGAGCCTGGTTTGGAGCCACCTTAGGGAAGTGGATGATGTTACATGAACTCATTGTTTGATTATTTAACTATATAAAACAATTATTAAATCGTCCATGACACCTGGAATCTGGTGTCACAGATCATCTAATTACATAATTATAGTATTTAAATTGACATTCTGTGTTAATACCCAAGATAATGTAAATATTAATAAAGTTATGTAAACCAATAATCCTCCATTCCATGAAGAGACCTGTAAAGCTTCCTCTTGTGCAGATAATGTGCAATATCATCACATTTTACCATACATTGATTCAATTGAGGATTATGACATCCATCATAACTGGAGTCTGGCTATGCTTCCCTGCCAGTAAAATGCTACTTAATCTATATATTGTGACAGTTAGATATTACTGACTTATTTAATTTATTAAGTTATGTAAGCGACAGGAAATGCCATCATCGATTACGATTAGTGTGCAAATATCTGTCAGGGACAAAGTTAGGAAACATGTAGACATGGGCAGAGCATTTTCTGAATGATCTATGCATCTCCCATAGTAAAAAAGTATGCTGGATGATTGGGTCCAGAAGGTTGCACCATGTCCTCCGAGAAGTACAAGGACTTCACCAAGGCCGGCATCGTGGTCTGGTGTTGACTACCTGCTCTTCCTCCACATCTTCACATCGGTTGTGGTCTACCGTGAGAGGAAGGAGTGGCACTAGGAGGTCGGAACCATCACCAAGACCTGGCAAAAGGATGACGACTTGGGCACAGAAGAACATCTCTCTCTCAGCTATGCAGGTGATACACCTGATGCAGCCAACTTTTCAGCTGTTATCAACATTGTGGCTACTACAGCTATGCCAGGATTGGGCCCATTATCTCACGTCATGCTGCACCACAACAGAGATTCAGGCGATTGTGATGAGGTCAGGCAAACAGACTTCATCAGGCAAGACAGTATGTTTATCTGACGAATAACTGATGGCATTTTAAAAATGCGTGATGACAGCATACAGTTTCATACCTGGCAAGTCTGCCCAGGAAATGATGATACAAAAAAGTCAACGGATTACATATTTAAAGATGTAATTATTCAATTCTTTCATCATAAAATCTGTGATCCCTGAAATTTGGCGCAACCTTGTATGACTCAAGTTTGACAGACGATCTAACTATCTGATTATTTCATTATTCAAATCTGTCTTATTCTACTCCTGGAAGATTAGAGTCTGGAACCACCTTGTTGGTGTTAAATTGCATCCTGTGAATTCATACTTTCTTTCTTTCTTCCTTTCCTTAATTAAATCATTGTTGATATCGATTTGTTATCTCTCCAGGGGTGAATTATGAGAAATTATCTCTTTATTCATTCATTTTATTTGTTAAATCTATGATTAAGAATTCAACGTCTCTTCAATATTGAGCAATCATTTAGGCTTCAAACATAAAACACCATCCACTATTTAAGATTTATTCATTTAATTATTAAAATCTGTCATTATGTATTCAGTGATCACTGGAGGTGTGAGCCTCCTTAGGGGAGACCGTTGTACCAGACCATCACATCATCTAATACTACACATACTTCTTTAACTGTTAAACTAGGAAATTAATTAATAATTCATCATTTAATTTATGTATTTAAAATACAGGTAATGTTATGGACCATAAGTCCCTTTTGGAGTCATATTTTGGGAGTTGATGTTGTAATATCATCTCATTACTTCAGCATTTAACTATGTAAATAGATCTTTACATCAGCGATAGGTTTAGTACTTTGGTGCCATCTCGTCAGTGTTACTATAATAGGCCCACTAATTAATTATCAATGTAATTTTTTGAAAACATCATTATTGCAGGAAGAAGTCAGCCTGACTACTCCATGTGGGATTTAAATATACACCACCATGTCATTATTCAATCATATTTCATTATATATTAATTATTTAAATGGATGAAGATATTGTTCTTTTGACTAGAGTCGGGCCGTTCCTCCATGGGAGTTAATCCCGTGGAATTATTTAATTATCTAAGTACTCCTTCCTTGACAATCACTGGAGTTTGGTTCCATTTTATGAAAGTTAAGTATGGAGGACTATCCTATTTTGAACTTATTTAATTGCGTAAGTAGTGATGGTATTATCTTTCATTTGGCTGCTGTGAGACTGACACAGCAGGTGATCGGTACCAAAAGCAGTGCCCAGAGAATGGGGGACATTGCCTTATACAGTGATTACTGATTACGTAGTAGTACATTTTAAAAATCGAATGATTACATGATTTTAAAAAACTGTACTGTTTCGCATCATCAGTTTCTGAGAGGTTGCAACAAAACTGACCCATAAAGGACACATTGACCACCGATTTTAAAAAAAGGAATAACTGAATAATCTCCTGATCAGGGAATCTCATCTAATGAAATCTGTCGGGCTGTTAACACGACACACCACCAACAATAAATCACTCTAAATAACCATATTAGAAACCAGCGAACAGGACTTAATAGTGAACAGTCAATTTTGGAATCCAAAATGACTGAAAGAAACATAAGACACTGCTCAAAATCCTTAATCATCAGCCTAATGCAAATCTAAACAACTCTGAGAAAACATGGGATCAAGCTCCTCTAAAGGAAAGAGGATGCAGAGGAGTTAATTTTATTTTCAATGAAAGGAAAGGGATTATGGTACAGGCGATTAATTGTATTGTTTCCGTTCTAGAAAGTAGAAAACTGAAGCATAGAAAACAGGTTTAAAATACTCATCATTGTACTTGAATGGCACAATGATGCTTTCGTTTTCATGCTTATGTCACTATAGGCAAGTTGTAGCTTGAGAGACTGGTAAATATGTAGAACTCAAAGGAAAGAGCCCTGCTTCGTTTTTGTGAGAAACTCAGTGAGGCTGTAAGGTTAGCTCATGGGTGGGTATACTCCTTTAAGCATGTGGGAGGGGCAATAGAATGTGACAGAATGTTGGTTCATAAATATTGCCTGGCAACCCGGCTTGCATTCTGTATCCTGGTATCATGGGCCAAGGACCAGAGAGCAGATTCGAGAAAGTGTTATCATGGGAGATTACAGTCTCCCAAGGTAACTATCTCCTAAATCTTTTAATGACAACATTTGATTCGCCTAAACAAGTCATAGCCACACCTCTGGAGCTGTGCCTATAGCTTTTACTGGTTACCAAATTCAAGATTACCTAATCATCAGAGAACGTAGTCTGTGGAGAAACAGTGCAAAGTCTTCTGTTTATGAATACTCTCTCTCCTAAGAAGTCACACTATTGAACAAAAGACAAATAAGACTCACAATTATTCATCAAAAGGTGAGTTTGCCATTGATGACTTCCTGCAGGAAGGCGATAATCCATTTGTTAGAGTAGACTTTGTGATTATTGGATTTCAGTCCATCTCTTTTGAGGCAGCCACCCAACGTTAATTATGTGATATCTTCTAAAAACCCTGCATCCACAATGACAGTTCAGCATTTCAACATGTTACTACTCTGCTCTGCAATTAAATAACTGATGAACCTGGGAGTTTCCCACAATCATGTGGGAGTCAACAGAGAGTCAATTTTGTGGAGTATGGCAGACCATTTCATCCTCTGATTATGTTGTTATTTGATTATTAATATAGGACATTAGACAATCCATGATCAGTGGATTGTGGTGACGCGATGTAGGAGGCAATTATTATAGACCATCTTAATATCAATTATGTAGTTAAAATATTTAAATTTATCGTGACAGCATCGTTCATGAGCCTGGTTTACAGCCACCTTAGGGAAGTGGATGATGTTACATGAACTCATTATTTGATTATTTAATTATATAAAACAATGATTATATCGTCCATGACACCTGGAATCTGGTGCCACAGATCATCTAATTACATAATTAATGAATTTAAATTGACAATCTGTGTTAATCCCCAAGATAATGTAAATATTTGTATAGTTATGTAAACAACAATCCCCCATTCCATGAAGAGACCTGTAAAGCTCCCTCTTGTGGAGTTAATGGGCAATATCATCACATTTTACGATTCATTTTTTCAATTGATGATGATGACATCCTTCATGCCTGTATTCTGACCATGCTTCCCTGCCAGCAAAATGCTAAATCACCTATTTATTGTGACAGTTAGGTATTACTGACTCAATAAATTCTTTAAATTATGTAAACGACCGACAATGACGTCACCGTTTACAGTTAGGGTGCAAATACCAGTCAGGGACAAGATTAGGAAAGATGTAGACATGGCCAGAGAATTTTTTGAATGATCTATGCATCTCCTAGAGTACAAGGGATGCTGGATGATTGATCCAGAAGGTTGCACGGTGCCAACCGAGGACTACAAGGACCTCGCCAAGGCCGTTCACAGTGGTCTGGGTATTTACTACCTGCTCCTCCTCCACATCTTCACATCAGTTGTGATTTACCATGAGAAGCAGGAGTGGAACTAGCAGGTAGGCACCATCACTGAGACTTGGCAAAAGGATGACGACTCAGAACACGGAAGAACATCTCTCTCTCAGCTATGCTGGTGATGCCCCTGCTGCAGCCATCTTTTCAGCTGTTATCAACTTTGTGGCTACTACTGCTATGCCAGGATTGGGCCCATTATCTCAAGTCCTGCCGCACCACAACAGACATTCAGGCGCTTGTGATGAGGTCAGGCCAACAGAATTCATCAGGCAAGACAGTATGATTATCTGACGATTAACTGATGGCATTTTAAAAATGTGTGATGACAGCATACAGTTTCATACATGGCAAGTCTGCCCAGGAATTGATGATACAAAAAAATGTCAACGGCTTACATATTTAAAGATGTAATTATTAAATTCTTTCATTATATAATCTGAGATCCCTGAAGTTTGGCGCCACCTTGTGTCATACTCAAGTGTGACACACGATCTAACTATCTGATTATTTCATTATACAAATCTGTCTGTTTCTACTCCAGGAAGAGTGGAATCTCGGACCCAAATGTAAGTGTTAAATTCTATCTTCTGAATTCTTTCTTTCTTTCTTCATTTCTTCCTTTCATTCTTTCTTACTTCCTTCCTTTATTTAAATCTATGTTGACATCATTTTGTTATCTAAGGGTGAATTATGAGAATCTATCTCTTTATTTATTCATTTTTTTTGTTCAAATTTATGATTAAGAACTCAATGTCTCTTCAGTATTGAGCAATAATTTAGGCTTCACGCATGAAACACCATCCACTTCTTACTGTTTATTCATTTAATTATGAAAATCTGTCATTATGTATTCAGTGATCACTGGAGTTTTGAGCCTCTTAGGGGAGACCGTTGTACCAGACCATCAAGTCATCTAATACTACACTTACTTTTTTAACTGTTAAACTAGAGAGTTCAGTAATAATTCTTCATTTAATTGACATATTTAAAATACAGTCAATGATATGGACCATAAGTCCCGTTTGGAGTCAGATTTTGGTAGTTGATGATGTAATATCATCTCATTACTTCACTATTTAGCTATGTAAATAGATCTTTTCATCAGCGATAGGTTTAGGACTTTGGGGCCATCTCATCATTGTTAATAAAAAAGGCCCTCTAATTAATGATCAATTTAACTTTGTAAATTCCTCATTATTCCAGGAAGAGATCATTCTGACTACTCCATGTGAGATTTAAGTATGCACCACCATGACATCATTCAATCATTTTTCATTATATACTAATTATTAAAATCGATGAAGATGTTGTTCTTCTTGACTGGAGTCGGGTCATTCCTCCATGGGAGTTAATCACGTGGCATTATTTAATTATCTAAGTACTACTTCCTTGGCAATCACTGGAGTTGGGTTTCGTCTTATGAAAGTTAAGTATGGAGGACTATCCAATTATTAACTCATTTGATTGCATAAGTAATGATGGTGTCATCCGTCATTTGGCTTCTGTGGGATTGACACAGCAGGAGATCAGATCCAGAAGCAGTGCCCAGAGAATGGGGGACACTCCCTTATACGGTGGTTACTGATGACGTAATAGTAGATTTTTAACAATCGAATGACTACACGATTTTAGAAAACTGTACTGTTTCGCATCATCGGTTTCTGAGAGGTTGCAACAGAACTGACCCATGAAGGTCACAGTGACCACCGATTTTAAAAATGGAATAACTGAATAATCTCCTGGTCAGGGAATCTCATCTAATGAAATCTGTCGGGCTGTTAACATGACACACCACGAACAATAAATCACTCTAAATAACCATATTAGAAAGCTGGGCACAGGACTTAATAGAGAACAGTCAATTGAGGAATAAAAATGACCGAAAGAAACATAAGACACTGCTCAAATTCCTTAATCATCAGCCTAATGCTGATGCTAAACTACCGTGAGAAACCAGGGGATCAAGCTCCTCTAAAGGTAAAAGAATGAAGAGGAGTTTATTTTATTTTCCATAAAGAGAAAAGGATTATGGCAGAGGCATTTAATTGTATTGTTTCCACTATAGAAATTAGATAATTGGGGCATAGAAAACAGGTTTAAAATACCCATCATTGTACTTGAATGGCACAATGATGCTTTCGTTTTCATGCTTTTGTCACTATAGGCATGTTGTAGCTTGAGAGACTGGTAAATCTGTAGACCTCAAAATAAAGTGCCCTGCTTTGTTTTTGTGAGAAACTCGGTGAGGATGTAAGGTTACTTCATCGGTGGGTATACTCATTTAAGCATGCGGGAGGGGCACTAGAATGTGACAGAATGTTGGCTCATAAATGTTGCCTGGCAACCCTGCTTGCATTCTGGATCCTGGTATCATGGGCCAAGGACCAGAGAGCAGCTTTGAGAAAGTGTTATCATGGGACATTACAGTCTGCAAAGATAACTATCTCCTAAAACTTTTCATGACAGCATTTGATTCGCCTAAACAAGTCATAGCCGCACCTCTGGAAGTGTGCCGACAGCTTTTACTGGTTACCAAATTCAAGATTACCTAATCACCAGAGGACGTAGTCTGTGGAGAAACAGTTCAAAGTCTTCTGTTTATGAATACACTCTCTCCTAAGAAGTCACACTATGGAACAAAAGACGAATAAGACTCACAATTACTCATTAAAAGGTGAGTTTGCCATTGATGACTTCCTTGAGGAAGGCGATAATCCATTTGTTAGAGTAGACTTTGTGATTATTGGATTTCAGGCCATCTCTTTTGAGGCAGCCGCCCAACATTAAACATGTGATATCTTCTAAAAACCCTGCATCCACAATGACAGTTCAGCATTTAAACACGTTACTACTCTGCTCTGCGATTAAATAACTGATGAACCTGGGAGTTTCCCACAATCATGTGGGAGTCAACAGAGAGTCAATTGTGTGTAGTATGGCAGACCATTTCATCCTCTGATTATGTTGTTATTTGATTATTAAAATAGGACATTAGATAATCCATGATCAGTGGATTGTGGTGACGCGATGTGGGAGGCAATTATTATAGACCATCTTAATATCAATTATGTAGTTAAAATATTTAAATTAATCACGACAGCATCGTTCATGAGCCTGGTTTGGAGCCACCTTAGGGAAATGGATGATATTACATGAACTCATTATTTGATTATTTAGTTATATAAAACAATGATTATATCGTCCATTTCACTTGGAATCTGGTGCCACAGATCACCTAATTACATAATTAATGTATTTAAATTGACAATCTGTGTTAATCCCCAACATAATGTAAATATGAGTGTAATTATGTAAAGCAAAAATTGTCCATTCCATGAAGAGACCCGTAAAGCTCCCTCTTGTGGCATTAATGTGCAATATCATCACAGTTTATGATTCATGGTTTCAATGGATGATGATGACATTCTTCATACTGGAGTCTGGCCATACCTCCCTGAAAGTTAAATGCTACATCACGTCTTTTTTGGGACAGTTAGCTATCACTGACTTATTTAATTCTTTTAACTTCTTAAACGACAGACAATGCCATCACCGATTATTTTTAGGTTGCAAATATCTGTCAGCAACAAATTAGGAAACTTGTAGACATGGGCAAAGCATGTTCTGAATGTCTATGCATCTTCCAGACCACTAGGAATGCTGGAGAATAGAGTCCAGAAGATTGCACGGTGCCCTCCAAGAAGTAAAAGAACTTTACCAAGGTCTGCATGGTGGTCTGGGTGTTGACTACTTGCTCTTCCTCCACATCTTCACATCGGTTGTGGTCTACGTCTAGAAGATGTAGTGGCACTAGGAGGTCAGCACCATCACCGAGACCTGGCAAAAGGATGACGACTCAGAACACGGAAGAACATCTCTCTCTCATCTATGCTGTTGATGCCCCTGCTGCAGCCACGTTTTCAGCTGATATCAACATTTTGGCTACTACTGGTATGCCAGGAATGGGCCAATTACCTCAGGTCCTGCCGCAACACAACAGAGATTCAGGCACTGGTGAGGATGTCAGGCCAACAGAACTCACCAGGCAAGAAAGTATGATTATCTGGCGATTAACTGATGGAATATTAAAAATCCGTGATGACGACATCCGTTTTCATATCTGGCAAGTCTGCCCAGGTATTGATGATACGAAAAAGTTCAACGACTTAGATATGTAAAGATGTAATCATTAAATTGTTTCATTATATAATCTGTGAACCCTGAAGTGTGGTGACACCTTGTGTGACTCAAGTGTGACAGACGATCTAACAATCTGATGCTTTCATTATTTAAATCTGCCTTCTTCTACTCCAGGAAGAGTGGAGTCTGGAGCCCCCTTGTTGGTGTTAAAATGTCTCTTGTGGTTTCATTATTTATTCCCTATTGAAATCAATGTTGATATCATTTTGTTATCTCTCTAGGGGTGAATTATGAGAAATTATCTTTTCATTCATTCATTTTATTGTTCAAATGTATGATTAAGAACTCAATGACTCTTCAGTATTGATCAATCTTTAGGTTTCACACATAAAACACCATCCACTAGTTTAATGTTTATTCATTGAATTATGAAAATCTGTCCTTATGTATTCAGTTACCAGTGAAGATTTTAGCCTCCTTAGGGAGTCCATCGTGCCAGAACATAGCATCATCTAATAGTACACTTACTTATTTACCTGTTAAACTAGGAAATTAAATAATAATTCATCATTTAATTAACGTATTTGATAAACAGGTAATGTTATGGACCCTAAGTCCCTTTTGGAGTCAGATTTTGTGAGTAGACGATGTAACATCATCTCATTACTTCATCATTTAGCTCTGTAAGTAGGTCATTACATCAGCGATAGTTTTAGGTCTTTGGTGCCATCTCGTCAGTGTTACTATAAAACGCCAGCTAATTAATTATCAATTTAATTTTATAAATAAATCATTATTCCAGGAAGAGGTCAGTCTAACTACTCCATGTGGGATTTATATATGCACCACCATGACATTATTCAATCATTTTTCATTATATATTAATTATTTGAATCGATGAAGATGTTGTTCTTCTTGACTGGAGTAGGGCCATTCCTCCATGGGACTTAATCACGTAGCATTATTTAATCATCTAAGTACTCCTTCCTTGACAATCACTGGAGTTTGGTTCCATCTTATGAAAGTTAAGTATGGAGGACTATCCAATTATTAACTTACTTGATTGTGTAAGTAATGATCGTGCATCCCTCATGTGGCTGCTGTGGGATTGACAGAGCAGGAGATCGGTAACAGAAGCAGTGCCCAGAGAATGGGGGACACTGCCTCGTAGAGTGATTACTGATTACGTAGTAGTACATTTTTAACAATCAAATGATTACACGATTTTAAAAAACTGTACTGTTTTGTATCATCAGTTTCTGAGAGGTTGCAATAGAACTGACCCATGAAGGACACAGTGACCACCGATTTTAAAAATGGAATAACTGTATAATCTCCTGATCAGGGAATCTCATCTAATGAACTCTGTCGGGCTGATAACATGACACACCACCAACAATAAATAACTCTAAATAACCATCTTAGAAAGAGGGGTACAGGACTTAATAGAGAACAGTCAATTGAGGAATCCAAAATGACTGAAAGAAACATAAGACACAGCTCAAAATCCTTAATCATCAGCCTAATGCAAATCTACACAACTCTGAGAAACCATGGGGTCAAGCTCCTCTAATGGTAAGAGGATGAAAAGGAATTTATTTTATTTTCAAGAAAGGGAAAAGGATTATGGTAGAGGCGATTAACTGTATTGTTTCCATTCTAGAAATTAGCAAATTGAAGCATAGAAAACAGGTTTAAAATAGTCATCATTGTACTTGAATGGCACAATGATGCTTTCGTTTTCATGCTTATGTCACTATAGGCATGTTGTAGCTTGAGAGACGGGTAAATATGTAGAACTCAAAAGAAAGAGCCCTGCTTTGTTTTTGTGAGAAACTCAGTGAGGCTGTAAGGTTAGTTCATCGGTGGGTATACTCCTTTAAGCCTGTGGGAGGGGCACTAGAATGTGACAGAATGTTGGTTCATAAATGTAGCCTGGAAACCCTGCTTGCATTCTGTATCCTGGTATCATGGGCCAAGGACGAGAGAGCAGCTTCGAGAAAGAGTTATCTTGGGACATTACAGTCTCCCAAGATAACTATCTCCTAAAACTTTTCATGACAGCATTTGATTCGCCTAACCAAGTCATAGCCATACCTCTGGAAGTTTGCCTACGGCTTTTACTGGTTACCAAATGCAAGATTACCTCATCAGAGGACATAGGCTGTGGAGAAACAGTTCAGAGACTTCTGTTTATGAATACTCTCTCTCCTCAGAAGTAAAACTATGGAACAAAAGATAATAAGACTCACGATTATTCATCAAAAAGGTGAGTTTGACATTGTTGAATTCCTTCAGGAAGGTGATAATCCGTTTGTTAGAGTAGACTTAGCGATTGTTAGATTTCAGTCCATCTCTTTTGAGGCAGCCGTCCAACATTAAATATGTGATATCTTCTAAAAACCCTGCATACACCATGAGAGTTCAGCATTTAAACATGTTACTACTCTGCTCTGCGATTAAATAAGGGATGAAACTTGGAATTTCCCACAATCATGTGGGAGTCAACTGAGACTCAATTGTGTGGAGCATGGCAGACCATTTCATCCTCTGATTATGTTGTTATTTGTTTATTAAAATTGGACATTAGATAATCCATGATCAGTGGATTGTGGTGACGCGATGTGGGAGGCAATTATTATAGACCATCTCAATATCAATTATGTAGTTAAAATATTTAAATTAATCACGACAGCATCGTTCATGAGCCTGGTTTGGAGCCACCTTAGGGAAGTGGATGATGTTACATGAACTCATTATTTGATTATTTAGTTATATAAAACAATGATTTTATCGTCCATGACACCTGGAATCTGGTGCCACAGATCACCTAATTACGTAATTAATTACTTTAAACTGACAATCTGTGTTAATCCCCAGGATAATGTAAATATTTGTATAGTTATGTAAACAACAATCCTCCATTCCATGAAGAGACCTGTAAAGCTCCCTCTTGTGGAGATAATGTGCAATATCTACACATTTTATGATTCATTGACTCAAGTGGTGATGATGACATCCTTCATGAATGGAGTCTGGCCATGCTTCCCTGCCAGTAAAATGCTGCATCCCCTATTTATTGTGACAGTTAGCTATTACTAACTTATTTAATTCTTTAAATTATGCAAACGAAGGACAGTGTCATCACCGATTACGGTTAGGGTGCAAATACCTGTCAGGGACAAGGTCAGGAAAGTTGTAGACATGGGCAGAGCGTTTTCTGAATGATCTATGCATCTCCCAGAGTACGAGGGATGCTGGGTGATTGAGTCCAGAATGTTGCACGGTGCCCTCCGAGAAGTACAAGGACTTCATCAAGGCCGGCACGGTGGTCTGGGTGTTGACTACCTGCTCTTCCTCCACATCTTCACACCGGTTGTGATCTGCCATGAGAAGAAGGAGTGGCACTAGGAGGTCGGCACCATCACCGAGACCTGGCAAAAGGATGACGACTCAGAACACGGAGGAACATCTCTCTCTCTCAGCTATGCTGGTGATGCCCCTGCCGTAGCCATCTTTTCAGCTGTTATCAACATTGTGGCTACTACTGCTATGCCAGAATTGGGCCCATTATCTCACGTCCTGCCACAACACCACAGAGATTCAGGCGCTTGTGATGAGTTCAAGCCAATTCATCACGCAAGACAGTATGATTATCTGACGATTAACTGATGGCATTTTAAAATTGTGTGATGACAGCATACAGTTTCATACCTGGCAATTCTGCCCAGGAATTGATGTTACAAAAAAAGGTCAACGGCTTACATATTTAAAGATGTAATTATTAAATTCTTTCATTATATAATCTGTGATCCCTGAAGTTTGGCGCCGCCTTGTGTGACTCAAGTGTGACAGACTATCTAAATATCTGATTATTTCAGTCTTCAAATCTGTCTTTTTCTACTCCAGGAAGAGTGTAGTCTTGATCCACCATGTTGGTGTTAAATTGTATCTTATGAATTCTTTCTTTCTTTCTTCCTTTCCTTATTTAAATCTATGTTGATATCATTTTGTTATCTCTCTAAGGGTGAATTATGAGAAACTTTCTCTTTATTCATTCATTTTTTGTTCAAATCTAAGATTAAGAACTCAATGTCTATTCAGTATTGAGCAATCATTTAGGCTTCACGCATAAAACACCATCCACTTGTTTAATGTTTATTCATTTAATTATGAAAATCTGTCATTATGTATTCAGTGATCACTGGAGTTTTGAGCCTCCTTAGGGGAGACCGTTGTACCAGACCATCACATAATCTAATACTACACTTGCTTCTTTAACTGTTAAACTAGGAAATTAGGTAATAATTCATCATTTAATTGACATATTTACAATACAGGTAATGTTATGGACCATAAGTCCCTTTTGGAGTCAGATTGTGGGAGTTGATGATGTAATATCATCTCATTACTTCATCATTTAGCTGTGTAAATAGATCTTTACATCAGCGATAGGTTTAGGACTTTGGTGCCATCTCGTCAGTGTTACTATAAAAGGCCCACTAATTAATTATCAATTTAATTTTTTAAAAACATCATTATTCCAGGAAGAGATCATTCTGACTACTCCATGTGGGATTTAAGTGTGCACCACCATGTCATTTTTCAATCATTTTTCATTATATATTAATTATTTCAATCGATGAAGGTGTTGTTCTTCTTGACGGGAGTCGGGCCATTCCTCCATGGGAGTTAATCACGTGGCATTATTTAATCATCTAAGTACTACTTCCTTGACAATCACTGGAGTATGGTTCCATCTTTTGAAAGTTAAGTATGGAGGACTATCCAATTTTTAACTTACTTGATTGCGTAAGTAATGATGGTGTCATCCCTCATGTGGCTGTTGTGGGATTGACAGAGCAGGAGATCGGTACCAGAAGCAGTGCCCAGAGAATGGGGGACACTGCCTTATGCAGTGATTACTGATTACGTAATAGTAGATTTTTAGCAATCGAATGATTACACGAGTTTAAAAAACTGTACTGTTTCGCATCATCAGTTTCTGAGAGGTTGCCACAGAACCGACCCAGGAAGGACACAGTGACCACCTATTTTAAAAATGGAATAACTGAATAATCTCCTGATCAGAGAATCTCATCTAATGAACTCTGTCGGGCTGATAACATGACACACCACCAACAATTAATCACTCTAAATAACCATATTAGAAAGCAGGATACAGGACTTAATAGAGAAGAGTCAATTGAGGAATCCAAAATGACTGAAAGAAACATAAGACACTGCTCAAAATCCTTAATCATCAGCCTAATGCAAATCTACACAACTCTGAGAAACCATGGGGTCAAGCTCCTCTAATGGTAAGAGGATGAAAAGGAATTTATTTTATTTTCAAGAAAGGGAAAAGGATTATGGTAGAGGCGATTAACTGTATTGTTTCCATTCTAGAAATTAGCAAATTGAAGCATAGAAAACAGGTTTAAAATAGTCATCATTGTACTTGAATGGCACAATGATGCTTTCGTTTTCATGCTTATGTCACTATAGGCATGTTGTAGCTTGAGAGACGGGTAAATATGTAGAACTCAAAAGAAAGAGCCCTGCTTTGTTTTTGTGAGAAACTCAGTGAGGCTGTAAGGTTAGTTCATCGGTGGGTATACTCCTTTAAGCCTGTGGGAGGGGCACTAGAATGTGACAGAATGTTGGTTCATAAATGTAGCCTGGCAACCCTGCTTGCATTCTGTATCCTGGTATCATGGGCCAAGGACGAGAGAGCAGCTTCGAGAAAGAGTTATCTTGGGACATTACAGTCTCCCAAGATAACTATCTCCTAAAACTTTTCATGACAGCATTTGATTCGCCTAACCAAGTCATAGCCATACCTCTGGAAGTTTGCCTACGGCTTTTACTGGTTACCAAATGCAAGATTACCTCATCAGAGGACATAGGCTGTGGAGAAACAGTTCAGAGACTTCTGTTTATGAATACTCTCTCTCCTCAGAAGTAAAACTATGGAACAAAAGATAATAAGACTCACGATTATTCATCAAAAAGGTGAGTTTGACATTGTTGAATTCCTTCAGGAAGGTGATAATCCGTTTGTTAGAGTAGACTTAGCGATTGTTAGATTTCAGTCCATCTCTTTTGAGGCAGCCGTCCAACATTAAATATGTGATATCTTCTAAAAACCCTGCATACACCATGAGAGTTCAGCATTTAAACATGTTACTACTCTGCTCTGCGATTAAATAAGGGATGAAACTTGGAATTTCCCACAATCATGTGGGAGTCAACTGAGACTCAATTGTGTGGAGCATGGCAGACCATTTCATCCTCTGATTATGTTGTTATTTGTTTATTAAAATTGGACATTAGATAATCCATGATCAGTGGATTGTGGTGACGCGATGTGGGAGGCAATTATTATAGACCATCTCAATATCAATTATGTAGTTAAAATATTTAAATTAATCACGACAGCATCGTTCATGAGCCTGGTTTGGAGCCACCTTAGGGAAGTGGATGATGTTACATGAACTCATTATTTGATTATTTAGTTATATAAAACAATGATTTTATCGTCCATGACACCTGGAATCTGGTGCCACAGATCACCTAATTACGTAATTAATTACTTTAAACTGACAATCTGTGTTAATCCCCAGGATAATGTAAATATTTGTATAGTTATGTAAACAACAATCCTCCATTCCATGAAGAGACCTGTAAAGCTCCCTCTTGTGGAGATAATGTGCAATATCTACACATTTTATGATTCATTGACTCAAGTGGTGATGATGACATCCTTCATGAATGGAGTCTGGCCATGCTTCCCTGCCAGTAAAATGCTGCATCCCCTATTTATTGTGACAGTTAGCTATTACTAACTTATTTAATTCTTTAAATTATGCAAACGAAGGACAGTGTCATCACCGATTACGGTTAGGGTGCAAATACCTGTCAGGGACAAGGTCAGGAAAGTTGTAGACATGGGCAGAGCGTTTTCTGAATGATCTATGCATCTCCCAGAGTACGAGGGATGCTGGGTGATTGAGTCCAGAATGTTGCACGGTGCCCTCCGAGAAGTACAAGGACTTCATCAAGGCCGGCACGGTGGTCTGGGTGTTGACTACCTGCTCTTCCTCCACATCTTCACACTGGTTGTGATCTGCCATGAGAAGAAGGAGTGGCACTAGGAGGTCGGCACCATCACCGAGACCTGGCAAAAGGATGACGACTCAGAACACGGAGGAACATCTCTCTCTCTCAGCTATGCTGGTGATGCCCCTGCCGTAGCCATCTTTTCAGCTGTTATCAACATTGTGGCTACTACTGCTATGCCAGAATTGGGCCCATTATCTCACGTCCTGCCACAACACCACAGAGATTCAGGCGCTTGTGATGAGTTCAAGCCAATTCATCACGCAAGACAGTATGATTATCTGACGATTAACTGATGGCATTTTAAAATTGTGTGATGACAGCATACAGTTTCATACCTGGCAAGTCTGCCCAGGAATTGATGTTACAAAAAAAGGTCAACGGCTTACATATTTAAAGATGTAATTATTAAATTCTTTCATTATATAATCTGTGATCCCTGAAGTTTGGCGCCACCTTGTGTGACTCAAGTGTGACAGACTATCTAAATATCTGATTATTTCAGTCTTCAAATCTGTCTTTTTCTACTCCAGGAAGAGTGTAGTCTTGATCCACCATGTTGGTGTTAAATTGTATCTTGTGAATTCTTTCTTTCTTTCTTCCTTTCCTTATTTAAATCTATGTTGATATCATTTTGTTATCTCTCTAAGGGTGAATTATGAGAAACTTTCTCTTTATTCATTCATTTTTTGTTCAAATCTAAGATTAAGAACTCAATGTCTATTCAGTATTGAGCAATCATTTAGGCTTCACGCATAAAACACCATCCACTTGTTTAATGTTTATTCATTTAATTATGAAAATCTGTCATTATGTATTCAGTGATCACTGGAGTTTTGAGCCTCCTTAGGGGAGACCGTTGTACCAGACCATCACATAATCTAATACTACACTTGCTTCTTTAACTGTTAAACTAGGAAATTAGGTAATAATTCATCATTTAATTGACATATTTACAATACAGGTAATGTTATGGACCATAAGTCCCTTTTGGAGTCAGATTGTGGGAGTTGATGATGTAATATCATCTCATTACTTCATCATTTAGCTGTGTAAATAGATCTTTACATCAGCGATAGGTTTAGGACTTTGGTGCCATCTCGTCAGTGTTACTATAAAAGGCCCACTAATTAATTATCAATTTAATTTTTTAAAAACATCATTATTCCAGGAAGAGATCATTCTGACTACTCCATGTGGGATTTAAGTGTGCACCACCATGTCATTTTTCAATCATTTTTCATTATATATTAATTATTTCAATCGATGTAGATGTTTTTCTTCTTGACGGGAGTGGGGCCATTCCTCCATGGGAGTTAATCACGTGGCATTATTTAATCATCTAAGTACTACTTCCTTGACAATCACTGGAGTATGGTTCCATCTTTTAAAAGTTAAGTATGGAAGACTATCCAATTTTTAACTTACTTGATTGCGTAAGTAATGATGGTGTCATCCCTCATGTGGCTGTTGTGGGATTGACAGAGCAGGAGATCGGTACCAGAAGCAGTGCCCAGAGAATGGGGGACACTGCCTTATGCAGTGATTACTGATTACGTAATAGTAGATTTTTAACAATCGAATGATTACACGAAACTGAACTGTTTCGCATCATCAGTTTCTGAGAGGTTGCAACAGAACTGACCCATGAAGGACACAGTGACCACTGATTTTAAAAATGGAATAACTGAATAATCTCCTGATCAGGGAATCTCATCTAATGAAGTCTGTCGGGCTGATAACATGACACACCACCAACAATTAATCACTCTAAATAACCATATTAGAAAGCAGGATACAGGACTTAATAGAGAAGAGTCAATTGAGGAATCCAAAATGACTGAAAGAAACATAAGACACTGCTCAAAATCCTTAATCATCAGCCTAATGCAAATCTACACAACTCTGAGAAACCATGGGATCAAGGTCCTCTAAAGGTAAGAGGATGAAGAGGAGTTTATTTTATTTTCAAGAAAGGGAAAAGGATTATGGTAGAGGCGATTAACTGTATTGTTTCCATTCTAGAAATTAGCAAATTGAAGAATTGAAAACAAGAGTAAAATACTCATCATTGTACTTGAATGGCACGATGATTCTTTCGTTTTCATGCTTATTTCACTATAGGCGTGTTGTAGCTTGAGAGACGGGTAAATATGTAGAACTCAAAAGAAAGAGCCCTGCTTTGTTTTTGTGAGAAACTCAGTGGGGTGGTAAGGTTAGTTCATCGGTGGGTATGCTCCTTTTAGCATGTGGGAGGGGCACTAGAATGTGACAGAATGTTGGTTCATAAATGTTGCCTGGCTACCCTGCTTGCATACTGTATCCTGGTAGCATGGGCCAAGGACCAGAGAGCAGCTTCGAGAAAGAGTTATAATGGGACATTACAGTCTCCCAAGATAACTATCTCCAAAAACTTTCAATGACAGCATTTGATTCGCCTAACCAAGTCACAGCCAAATCTCTGGAAGTTTGCCTACAGCTTTTACTGGTTACCAAATTCCAGATTACCTAATCATGAGAGAGCATCGTCTGTGGACAAACAGTTCAAAGTCTTCTGTTTATGAATTCTCTCTCCTAACAAGTAATATTATGGACACAAAGATAATAAGACTCACATTTATTCATCAAAAGATGAGTTTGCCATTGTTGACTTCCTTCAGGATTGTGATAATCCGTTTGTTAGAGTGGACTTAGTGATTATTATATTTCAGTCCATCTCTTTGAGGCAGCCGCCCAACATTAAATATGTGATATCTTCTAAAAACCCTGCATACACAATGACAGTTCAGCATTTAATCATGTTCCTACTCTGCTCTGCGATTAAATAAGGGATGAACCTGGGAGTTTCCCACAATCATGTGGGAGTCAACTGAGAGGCAATTGTGTGGAGCATGGCAGACCATTTCATCCTCTCATTATGTTTTTATTTGATTATTAAAATAGGACACTAGATAATCCATGATCAGTGGATTTTGGTGACACGATGTGGGAGGCAATTATTATAGACCATCTTAATATCAATTGTGTAGTTAAAATATTTAAATTAATCACGACAGCATCATTCATGGGCCTGGTTTGGAGCCACCTAGGAAAGTGGATTATGTTACATGAACTCATTATTTGATTATTTAATTAGATAAAACAATGATTATATCGTCCATGACACCTGAACTGGTGCCACAGATCATCTAATTACATAATTAATGAATTTAAATTGACAATCTGTGTTAATCCCCAAGATAATGTAAACATTTGTATACTTATGTAGACAACAATCCTCCATTCCATGAAGAGACCCGTAAAGCTCCCTCTTGTGGAGATAATGTGCAATATCTACACATTTTATGATTCATTGACTCCATGATGATGACATCCTTCATGACTGGAGTCTGGCCATACCTCCCTGCCAGTTAAATACTACATCACCTCTTTATTGGGACAGTTAGCTATCACTGACTCATTTAATTCTTCAAATTACTTAAACGACAGACAATGCCAACACCGATCATTTTTAGGTTGCAAATATCTGTCAGCGACAATTTAGGAAACTTGTAGACATGGGCAGAGCATGTTCTGAATGTCTATGCGTCTTCCAGACCACTAGGAATGCTGGAGAACAGAGTCCAGAAGATTGCTTGGTGCCCTCCGAGAAGGAAAAGAACTTTACCAAGGTCTGCATGGTGGTCTGGGTGTTGACTACTTGCTCTTCCTCCACATCTTCACATCGGTTGTGGTCTACGTCTAGAAGATATAGTGGCACTAGCAGGTCGGCACCATCACCGAGACCTGGCAAAAGGATGACGACTCAGAACACGGAAGAACATCTCTCTCTCAGCTATGCTGTTGGTGCCCCTGCTGCAGCCACCTTTTCAGCTGATATCAACATTTTGGCTACTACTGGTATGCCAGGAATGGGCCAATTACCTCAGGTCCTGCCGCAACACAACAGAGATTCAGGCACCGGTGAGGATGTCAGGCCAACAGAACTCACCAGGCAAGAAAGTATGATTATCTGACGATTAACTGATGGAATATTAAAAATCCGTGATGACAGCATCCGTTTTCATATCTGGCAAGTCTGCCCAGGTATTGATGATACGAAAAAGTTCAACGACTTAGATATGTAAAGATGTAATCATTAAATTGTTTCATTATATAATCTGTGAACCCTGAAGTGTGGTGACACCTTGTGTGTCTCAAGTGTGACAGACGATCTAACAATCTGATGCTTTCATTATTTAAATCTGCCTTCTTCTACTCCAGGAAGAGTGGAGTCTGGAGCCCCCTTGTTGGTGTTAAAATGTCTCTTGTGGTTTCATTATTTATTTATTGAAATCAATGTTGATATCATTTTGTTATCTCTCTAGGGGTGAATTATGAGAAATTATCTTTTCATTCATTCATTTTATTGTTCAAATGTATGATTAAGAACTCAATGACTCTTCAGTATTGATCAATCTTTAGGTTTCACACATAAAACACCATCCACTAGTTTAATGTTTATTCATTGAATTATGAAAATCTGTCCTTATGTATTCAGTTACCAGTGAAGATTTTAGCCTCCTTAGGGGAGTCCATCGTGCCAGAACATAGCATCATCTAATAGTACACTTACTTATTTACCTGTTAAACTAGGAAATTAAATAATAATTCATCATTTAATTAACGTATTTGATAAACAGGTAATGTTATGGACCCTAAGTCCCTTTTGGAGTCAGATTTTGTGAGTAGACGATGTAACATCATCTCATTACTTCATCATTTAGCTCTGTAAGTAGGTCATTACATCAGCGATAGTTTTAGGTCTTTGGTGCCATCTCGTCAGTGTTACTATAAAACGCCAGCTAATTAATTATCAATTTAATTTTATAAATAAATCATTATTCCAGGAAGAGGTCAGTCTAACTACTCCATGTGGGATTTATATATGCACCACCATGACATTATTCAATCATTTTTCATTATATATTAATTATTTGAATCGATGAAGATGTTGTTCTTCTTGACTGGAGTAGGGCCATTCCTCCATGGGACTTAATCACGTAGCATTATTTAATCATCTAAGTACTCCTTCCTTGACAATCACTGGAGTTTGGTTCCGTCTTATGAAAGTTAAGTATGGAGGACTATCCAATTATTAACTTACTTGATTGTGTAAGTAATGATCGTCATGTGGGATTGACAGAGCAGGAGATCGGTAACAGAAGCAGTGCCCAGAGAATGGGGGACACTGCCTCGTAGAGTGATTACTGATTACGTAGTAGTACATTTTTAACAATCAAATGATTACACGATTTTAAAAAACTGTACTGTTTTGTATCATCAGTTTCTGAGAGGTTGCAATAGAACTGACCCATGAAGGACACAGTGACCACCGATTTTAAAAATGGAATAACTGTATAATCTCCTGATCAGGGAATCTCATCTAATGAACTCTGTCGGGCTGATAACATGACACACCACCAACAATAAATAACTCTAAATAACCATCTTAGAAAGAGGGGTACAGGACTTAATAGAGAACAGTCAATTGAGGAATCCAAAATGACTGAAAGAAACATAAGACACTGCTCAAAATCCTTAATCATCAGCCTAATGCAAATCTACACAACTCTGAGAAACCATGGGGTCAAGCTCCTCTAATGGTAAGAGGATGAAGAGGAGTTTATTTTATTTTCAATAAAGAGAAAAGGATTATGGTAGAGACGATTAACTGTATTGTTTCCATTCTAGAAATTAGCAAATTGAAGCATAGAAAACAGGTTTAAAATACTCATCATTGTACTTGAATGGCACAATGATGCTTTCGTTTTCATGCTTATGTCACTATAGGCATGTTGTAGCTTGAGAGACGGGTAAATATGTAGAACTCAAAAGAAAGAGCCCTGCTTTGTTTTTGTGAGAAACTCAGTGAGGCTGTAAGGTTAGTTCATCGGTGGGTATACTCCTTTAAGCCTGTGGGAGGGGCACTAGAATGTGACAGAATGTTGGTTCATAAATGTTGCCTGACAAACCTGCTTGCATTCTGAATCCTGTTAGCATGGGCCAAGGACGAGAGAGCAGCTTCGAGAAAGAGTTATCATGGGACATTACAGTCTCCCAAGATAACTATCTCCTAAAACTTTTCATGACAGCATTTGATTCGCCTAACCAAGTCATAGCCATACCTCTGGAAGTTTGCCTACAGCTTTTACTGGTTACGAAATGCAAGATTACCTCAACAGAGGACATAGGCTGTGGAGAAACAGTTCAGAGACTTCTGTTTATGAATACTCTCTATCCTCAGAAGTAAAACTATGGAACAAAAGATAATAAGACTCATGATTATTCATCAAAAAGGTGAGTTTGACATTGTTGAATTCCTTCAGGAAGGTGATAATCCGTTTGTTAGAGTAGACTTAGCGAATATTCGATTTCAGTCCATTTCTTTTGAGGCAGCCCTCCAACATTAAATATGTGATATCTTCTAAAACCCTGTATACACAATGAGAGTTCAGCATTTAAACATGTTACTACTCTGCTCTGCGATTAAATAAGGGATGTACCTGGGAGTTTCCCACAATCATGTGGGAGTCAACTGAGACTCAATTGTGTGGAGCATGGCAGACCATTTCATCCTCTCATTATGTTGTTATTTGTTTGTTTAATATAGGACATTAGATAATCCATGATCAGTGGACTGTGGTGACGCGATGTGGGAGGCAATTATTATAGACCATCTTAATATCAATTATGTAGTTAAAATATTTAAATTAATCATGACAGCATCGTTCATGAGCCTGGTTTGGAGCCACCTTAGGGAAGTGGATGATGTTACATGATCTCATTATTTGATTATTTATTTATATAAAACAATGATTATATCGTCCATGACACCTGGAATCTGGTGCCACAGATCACCTAATTACATAATTAATGTATTTAAATTGACAATCTGTGTTAATCCCCAAAATAATGTAAATATGTGTGTAATTATGTAAACCAAAAATTGTCCATTCCATGAAGAGACCTGTAAAGCTCCCTCTTGTGGCTTTAATATGCAATATCATCACAGTTTATGATTCATGGTTTCAATGGATGATGGTGTCATCTGTCATTTGGCCTCTGTGGGACTGACAGAGCAGGAGGTCTGTACCAGAAGCAGTGCCCAGATTATGAGGGACACTGTGTTACCCAGTGATTACTGATTAAGTAATTGGAGATTTTTAACAATCGAATGAATACACGATTCAAAAAAAAAAAAAAAAAACTGTATTGTTTCACATCATCATTATCTGCGAGGTTGCAACAGAACTGACCCATGAAGGACACAGTCACCACCGATTTGAAAAATGGATTAACTGAATAATCTCTTGATCAGGGAATCTCATCTAATGAACTCTGTCGGCTGTGAACATGACACACTACCAACAATAAATAATTCTAAGTAACCATATTAAAAAGCGGGGTACAGGACTTAATAGAGAACTATCAATTGAGGAATTCAAAATGACTGAAAAAACATAAGACACTGCTCAAAATCCTTAGTCATCAGCCAAAGGCAAATCGAAACCACTCTGAGAAACCATTGGATCAAGCACCTCTAAAGGTACGAGAATGCAGAGGAGTTTATTTTATTTTCAATAAAGAGAAAAGGAATATGGTAGAGGCGATTAACTGTATTGTTTCCATTCCAGAAATTAGAAAATTGAAGCATAGAAAACAGGTTTAAAATACTCATCAATGTACTTGAATGGCATAATGATGCTTTCCTTTTCATGCTTATTTCACTATAGGCATGTTGTTGTTTGAGAGACTGGTAAATACGATGTATAACTAAAAGGAAAGAGCCCTGCTTTGTTTTTGTGAGAAAATCAGTGAGGGTGTAAGGTGAGTTCATCCATGGGTATACTACTTTTAGCATGTGGGAGGGGCACTAGAATGTGACAGAATGTTGGATCATGAATGTTGCCTGGCAATTCTGCTTGCTTTCTGTATCCTGGTATCATGGGCCAAGGACAAGAGAGCAGCTTCGAGAAAGTATTATCATGGGACATTACAGTTTCCCAAGATAACTATCTCCTAAAACTTTTCATGACAGCATTTGATACGCCTAACCAAGTCATAGCCAAATCTCTGGAATTTTGCCTACAGCTTTTACTGATTACCAAATTCAAGATTCCCTAATTTTCAGAGAACATAGTCTGTGGAGAAACAGTCCAAAGGTTTGTCTTTATGAATGTTCTCTATCCTAAGAAGTAAAGCTATGGAACAAAAGATAATAAGACTCACAATTTTTCATCAAAAGGTGAGTTTTCCATTGTTAACTTCCTTCAGGATGTCGATAATCCATTTGTTAGAGTAGACCTAGGGATTATTGAATTGGAAGCCATCTCTTTGCAGGCTGCCGTCCAACATTAAATATGTGATGTCTTCTAAAGCCCTGCATGCGCAACGACATATCAGCATTTAAACCACTTACTACTCAACTCTGCGATTAAATAAGGGATGAACCTGGTTGTTTCACTGAAACATGTGGGAGTCAAGTGAGAGTCAACTGTGTCGAGTTGAAATTGCAGACCATTTCATCCTCTGATAATGTTGTTATTTGATTATTAAAATAGGACATTAGATAATCCATGATCAGTGGATTGTGGTTCCACGATGTGGGAGTCAATTATTATAGAACATCTAAGTCTTAATTATGTAGTTAAAATATTAAAATTAATCACGACAGGATCGTTCACGAGTCTGGTTGGAGCCATGTTAGGGAAGTGGATGATGTTACATGTACTCATTATTTGATTATTAAATTATATAAAACAATGATTATATCATCCATGACACCTGGAATTTGGTGCCACAGATCATCTAATTACATAAATAAAGTATTTATATTGTCAATTCTTGTTAATACCCAAGATAATGTAAATGTTTGTATAGTTATGTAAACCAAAATGTTCCATTCCATGAAGAGACCTGTAAAGCACCCTCTTGTGGTGGTAATGTGCAATATCATCACATTTCATGATTCACTGTTTCAATTGATGATGATGACATCCTTCACGACTGGCGTCTGGCCATGCTTCCCTGCCAGTTAAACGCTACATCACCTCTTTATTGTGACAGTTAGCTATTACTGACTTATTTAATTCTTTGAATTGTTTAAACGACAGACAATGCCAACCCATCACCGATTAAGATTAGGGTGCAAATATCTGTCAGGGAGAAGTTTAGGAAAGTTGTAGACATGGGCAGAGCATTTTCTGAATGATCAATGCATCTCACATTGTACTAGGGATGCTAGATGATAGAGTCCAGAAGCAAAGCTGCTAATGCCCATGCTGCAGCCATCTTTTCAGCTGGTATCAACATTTTGGCTACTACTGCTATGCCAGGAATGGGCCCATTATCTCAGGTCCTGCCACACCACAAACAGAGATTCAGGCGCTGCCGATGATGTATCAGTAAGCATAAACAAATGGATTAAAGGATGAAAAGTAAAATACAACAAGCATTAAAAAAAGAAAATTCCAGATCATGCTGTAACACAAAAATCCATATATATATATAATATATATATATATATATATATATATATATATATATATAAATAATTAAGAAAAAGAATGCCATTTAGAGCATTCACAAAATTAACTCCAAGTGTGAATACTCCCTTAGCCTAGAGACAAGGAGGAGGGCCCGCGCCAAACCCAAATGTCTTGACAGGTTTTGATGAATCCTCCTAAAGAACTCAGCCTCCCAGAGAAATGTATGTGGGATGGGATGGGGAGGTCACTGGAGGAGGGAGGGAGATGGAAGTGAGAATGATATGCAAAATAAGATCTTTCTATTCATTTCTTACAATAGAAGTTAAGTTATTTTGATGGCAAAAAATGGTAATAACTCTGCATGTATCTGACCCATAAATGTTAGATGTGAAGGGCAAAGCTTCTGGAAGGCACTGGACAAACTGAACCTCTCCTTCTTTGGTAACTTGCCATCCCTGTGCACCAAAAGCATAATGGAGCTGACTTCAAAGTATTTATTCACCTTGCTGCATAATCAAAATCCTTTCCACAGATGCAGCCCACAAGGAAAAGTATTCCTGGGCCACACCCTGGTTGGGGAAGCTCCTAGGACCACAATGGACCTAACAGAACACTGAATTTGACAGCACTTTCAAGCCCAGCGTCCTCCTAGAAGGCCTGCAAAACAGACATTCATGACTCCCCATACCACCCTCTGAATACACTCACTCACCATGCTGCAGCTTCTGTTCTCCTTCATTCCCCAGCAGCACTCACAGAGCAGCAATCATTCCTCTGGTGCCTGTTCTGATATAAAAGCAAGCCTGCAGCATGACTCCAGGAAGTCTCCTTCCAGACCTGAGACTTGTGTGTTGGCTCAGTGTACCTGGCTAGTGAGGCTGGATTGCCAAGAGCTCTTCCTAAAGGGTTAGCGTGTTCGTAAAGACACACCAGGCCCAGCACCTCCTGTGACTCTGGCTTTTACTCCAGACCTAGACATTTCAGAGATCTGCACAAATAGGAAATTATTTGGTTTTTGGGTTTTTTTTTTTTTTGACAGAATTTCCCTGTGTGGCTCTTGCCATCCTATTCCTTCCTTAGTAAACTGTGCTGGTGAATTTCTTATTTTAATTTTAATCTTGTTGTTGTTGTTTTCTAATAGTTTTTTTTCATTAACTGTCTAATATTTATTGATACATTTATTTACTTATTTATTTTTATTTTTGTGACAGAGTTTCCTTTTGTGGCCCTACTGTCCTGGAACTTATTCTGTAGACCAGGCTGACCTCTAAATCAGAGAGATCCACTTGCATCTATTTCCTCAGTGCTGGAACCAAAGGCAAAAGCCAACACTGCATAGTCAGACATTAATTTCAATGTCACTTTCCCATGTCATCAGTAGATGGCCCAGCTCTGTTCCTGCAGAGGAGAATTTCAAACTCTCTTTCTCTCTCCACACAATGTGAAGAGCTTGCAAAGATCATTATACAATTCAGACTGAAACTATTCTCTTCTTCAAACATAAACATATATAAACAAAAAACAAACTTGCTTTAAGAATAGAATGTGGAGCTATGCAGTGCTTAGCCATAGAGGACAGGCCATGGTGGAGTACACCTTTAATCCTAGCACATAGGGATACATAATCCCTATGGGAGACATAATCAGGTGCATGTCTGTACTTTCACTCCCACCCCAGGCTACACCACATTGATCCAGTCTAAAAGAGAAAGAGAGACAAGTGGTGGCTCATTCCTTTATCCCTGAAATTGTGAGGTAGATATGGATGGGAGGAGAAAGAAATATAAGGAGGAAGAAGAAAAAAACTCATTGTTTTCTGAGGGAAGACTCCTAGTATCAGAATTGCCCACCCCTTTGGTATGAGTACTTCAGTAGAAATATGAGCTAGGGTTTGACTGCTCTGCTTCTCTGATCTTTCATCATTAATCACATATCTGAATCCATGTTTTGATTATTAAGTACAAGTAGAAGTAGCTTTACAATTTCCAGCGCAGTGTGTAAAATCTAAACTGTAGTGTACAAGACTAGAATTTAGGGCAATAATATTGATATTCTAATCTTTACCATTTTCTCAAGTTTATTGCTATAATTTGTATGTATGAGTTTGAGAAAAAATGGTTTGTATAAGTATACAGGTTATGGATTGTAGATAATGATGTGAAGTTGAGTGTAAGTATCTGAACTCTGGTCATCTCCAAAAAATGTGCAGAGTCTCTTGCCAAGATACACAACATGTTTTACCTGATGAACCAAATCTCTTCCACAGATTAACAATAAAACCAAAATAAATAAAGAATTATATAATGGTTTTCAGAACATGAAGTATCAGAATTTAAGATCCTATACATGGTAAGTTTGTAACATGAAATGAATACAATCCAATGACAATGAACAACAATTAATAACAAAATGCAGATTGCAAAGGCACAGTAACAATTTTTTTGGAAATACTCAGAATGCTCAATGGAATTATGAAAACACAGTACACAAACTAACATAATATGACTTTTATACTTACCACAAAGCAACAACAATCAAAATATGTATAATATGTGTAAATGAATAAAAGAGATAGAGAGAATATCCCAAGAGCAAAGGTCAAAAAATATCAACTATTAATATAAAGTACAAAAGAAACTTAGCCAAGAAAAGTGTGATCTTGACCAATGTTATTCAGATATCTATGAATCCATGTGTACAGAGATTAAATAAACACAGACTTCAACACTCCAATTAAATCAACTAAAAGTGACCCTTAGACACTTTTGACCCTGTAGCTATGGATATTTATTCCAAAGACAGGATGTCCCTGTTCTAGAGCTCTCCATGCAAAAGGAGCTGACCTCCTGCTATGGCTCTGTAGACCTTTACACCCCTTTATTGTTTCAGGTAAACCTAGCCACACTGATGCGCACTCCACAGACAACATGGGAGAATAATTTAAAATCAACTTCCTGCCAAGTGGTTTATGGCCCAAGGTGAAGATCCTGACCTAAATCCCTACCCAAAACCATACACACCTGAGATATCTCTGCAGAATAGAGAATCATTTTGTACACCGGAATTTAATGTCAGTTAACACAGTATTGTAACTCTTGGTAGCAGAGAATTAAAAACATTATAATCTTGTATTGCTGAGAGACATCCACATCACCATTTTTTACTACTTTCTAAAATATTTATAAGGCAAACCTGAAAGAGGAATGGAATATTCAGAACTTCAAGAAATCAGACCTTCAGTTATCCAGCGTCAGCCCCCAATGCACACCAACAGCATTGCATGCATATGCACACTGGACAGTTATATAATAAGCAACACACCCACCCATGCCAGGGCTGCAGAGTCTCCCCCAAACCAAGAAACACATGGAGAGGAAGGCTCAGAGGACAAGGGTAACTGCCCAGGTCACCACATGGACCAAAAGAACACCAGTCTGTCTCATGGTCCATACAAATTTTGCAGAAATGACATCTGAGCAGACCTGCTTTGAAAACTGTACACTCAGAATAGTGTAACCTGTGTTCTTCCTTACAACTCGATAGAGCATAAGGAAAAGAGAATCATGGAAAGAAGGCTTCTCAGAGTCCAGCATTGGCTGGGACCACCCAGTTGGACCTAAAATTTTGCAGCCCACTACCAGAGAATCAGAAATCAATGACTCAGATTGCATAGACCTTGTAGCTCTGCACTACACACCCAGCAGATAGCGGCCTAATCCAGAAAGTTTGTGTTTTAGTATACATTCTTCTACTGTCCTGGAAGTCAAGCTGCTCATTATTAAAATCACACTGTACCTTGTGTGCACATTTTGTTACACACTCATTGTTACTGGCCAGTAACCATTGACCTCATAGCTGGGAAATACTGCAGCCAAATGTATGACACCTTCTAATATTCACTGTGTTTAATGTGAAACTCCTGTTTAAGAAAAGCAGGCTGTGAATTAGAGAACACAAGTAATCATGGCAGGGCTTGTGGGCAGAAAAGTATATGTGGATATGATGTAGCTATGATCTGAAAAAAATATTTTTAAAAGCTGAAAATAGCTTCATGGCCATGTGCTCCAGAGACTAGGGGTTTCAGTTAGAGCACACCAAGTATTCCTCAAACCTTTTCTCTCGGACTGTACATCCAAACGAACAAAAAAAAAAAAAAAAAAAAAAAAAAAGTCCAGTTACATAGTCCACAAGAGTTCACCCAGACTGGTTTTGGCTAAATACTGTAATTATAGTAATTTGTATACATGATAAGGTCTCTCCTCTATCCAAAGTCTTGATAGCCCTCATCTGTGGATTCCAAGAAACTGCCCTGTGAGACAATGATGGATTTTCTAGGAATGATTATCTAATTCTACATTGCTCACCTCAACTACTGTTGAAGGAGGAAACCTCAGCTTCCATCCTGCCTCTCCCTTTCTGCATTGTGACTCCACCAGTATCCAAGTGGGACATGAATTCAATCATTGCACAAATCCCTCTTCATTTATAAGACCCCACAATAATCAGAGATCTTGAGAGTTCAATCATTTTCTGGTCTATTTTCCTTCTCCCTGACCAGGCAAGGGCCCAACTGGAACGAAGTGTAGGATTTTCTTCCCAGCACTGTACAGGAGAAGCCAGGATTAGGAGTTCAAAACAATTCTCAATTACACAGCATAAGACAAGCCACAGTTAGAAGAAACTTTGCTCTACACAGAAATCAATAATCAGCATCACTTGAGAAAAAGAATGAAATAAGTAAAATCTAAGAAACATAGGAGTGCAGCAAAATAGTGATAAAAATAGTAATATGTTTAAAGAAGACATTTAAAAAGGTACCAAAAGCTGGGTGGTGGTGGCAAGTATGCTGGTGATCAGGAGGCAGATGGAAGCTTATCTCTGTGAGTTCAAGACCAACCTGTTCCACAATATATAGTTGTGGGACAGGCAGCAGAGCCAAAAAGAAATGGGGGGGTCTCTAAAAAATAATAAATAAAAAACAGGAAAACAATACAAAAAAATCAATGATACAAAGAGTTCGTTTTTCGAGAAAATTAACAAGGTAGAGAAACCTTTATCCAAACTAACCAAAAAGCATAGAGAGAACATGAAAATTAACAAAATCAGAAAGAAAAAGTAGTACATAACAATAGACACTGAGGAAATGCAGACAATTTTAAGGTCATATTTTGAAAACCTATACTCCACAAGATTTGAAAATTCAAAGGATATGGACAAATTTCTGGATAACTATTACTTACCAGAATTAAATCAAGAATAGACAAGCAACTTAAATTGACCTATAACAACTAACAAAGTAGGAATAATAATGAAAAGCCTTCCAACATAAAAATCCCAGAGCCAGATGTCTTCTTCAGTGAAGAATTCTACCAAAAATTCATGGAAGAGCTATATTAATACTCCTGAAATTGTTCCACACAATAGAAAAGAAGGTTCATTACCAAACTCTTTTTATGAGGCTACAATCACCTTGATGCCCATCCACACAAAGCCATAAATAAGAGAGAAAATTACAGACCAATATCCCTCATGCACATTAATGCAAAAATACTCAAGAAAATATGGGAAAACTGAATCCAAGAATATGTCAGAGAAATCATCTACTATGATCAAGTAGGCTTCATCTCTGGCTTACAGGGATTGTTTCACATATGAAAATATATCAAATATACCACTATATAAACAAACTGAAAATGAAACGTCACATAATCATCTCCCTAGATGTAGAAAAAAACCTTTGACAAAATTCAACATACTTTCATGTTAAAGGTCTTGGGGAGATTAGGGATAACAGGAATTTATGTAAACATAATAAAAGCAATACATAGTAAACCCATGGGAAATATCAAGCTGAATGTAGAGAAGCTTAAGGTGTTTCCTCTAAAATCAGGAAAAAGACTAGGCTGCCCTATCTCTCCATATCTCTTCATTATTGTAATTGAAGGGCTAGCTAAAGAAATAAGACAAGAAAAGGAGTTCAACGGGATGCAAATTGGTAAGGAAGGACTCAATCTTTCTCTATTTTCAGATGATATGATAGTTTACATAAGCAACCAAAAAATTCTACCAGTATTCTCCTACAGCTGAAAAATACATTCAGTAAAGTATGAGGATACAAGATTAAATTAAAAAAAAATCTGTAGCCATTACATATTCAGTCAACAAAGGGGTTGTTAAAGAAATCAGAGAAACATCACCCTTCACAATAGCCACAAAAAACATAAAGTATCTTGGGGTATCACTTACCAAAGAAGTGAAAGACCTATATAATAAGAATTTTGTCTTTAAAGAAAATACCATAAAATGTAAAGATGTCCCAATCTCATGGATAGGTAGAAAAAACATAGAAAAATGGCAATCTTACCAACAGCAATCTACATATTCAATGCAATGTCCATTAAAATCACAGCACAATCTTTCACTGACCTTGAACGTATAATATCTACTTTATATTGAAAACCAAAAGAACCAGAATAGCCAAAACGACCTGTATAATAAAGGAACTTCATGAGGGATCATTATCCCTGACTTTAAGATTTACTACAGAGCTATAGTCCTGAAAACAGCCTGGTATTAGCACAAAAATAGACAAGTACCTCAATGAAATTGAATAGAAAATTCTGATATTAACCCAAACACATACTAACAAAACAGCTAAAAGTATACAATGGGATGAGGAAAGCATCTTCAAAAAATGCTGAGTAAGGTTTTCCACCTGCTGCTGGTCTTGTCCCGCAGCTGTGCCAGCACCAATTAATATACAGAGACTCTGTATTTGATATAAATCTCCATAGAGGAAATAAAAAATGATTTAAGACACTTAAGAAAGTATTCAACATCCTTAGCTGTCAAGGAAATGCCAACTAAAACAACTTTGAGATACCATCTTACTCCTGTCAGAATTGCTAAAATTAGAAACAGCAATGCCAACTTATGCTTGAGAGGATGTGCAGAAGTGGGTACACACCTCCACTTCAGGTGGAACTGCAAACTTGTACAGCCATTTTGGAGACTAGCATGGCAGTTTCTCAGGATAATGGGAATCAGTCTACCACGAGACCTAGTAATCTCCCACTTAAGTACATACCCAAATGATCCCAATCCATGCAACCAAGACCTGTGATCACCTATGTTCATAGCAATATTATTTATAATAGCAAGAACCTGGGATCAACTTAGATGCCCCTCAACTGAATTATAAATAAAGAAGATTTGCCACATTTACACAATGGAATACTACTCTGTGGGGGTGGGTAGAAACAATGGAATCTTGAAACTCACAGACAAGTGGATGGAACTTGAAGAAACCATCCTGAATGAGGTATCCCAATCACAGAAAGAGAAACATGGTATGTATTCACTCATATGTGGATTTTAGACATATTGCAAAGGTTCACCAGCCTACAAATCAAACTGCCAGAGAAACTAGGATAGAAGGAGGATTCTAACAGTTTTACATAAGGACACTCGCAGAAGCAGGAAGGGACAAGGTCCTCAGAGCATATGGGTGGGTATTGGCAGGTAGTGAGTGGAGAGGGAACTAGCACAAGGAAAATGGGAGGAGAGGAAAGATTGTGGGTCTAGGAACATTTGGTCAGGGGAGGAATAGACTTGAGAAGAGAAGAGAAGAGAAGAGAGGAGAGGAGAGGAGAACAGAGGAGAGAAAAGAGAGAAAGAGACTATAAAAGAGTGAGCCATTATAGGTTAGAAGAGGAAACAGAACCTAGAGAAATGTACAGAGCCCTACAAGAATGACCCCAACTAACAATTTGAGCAACAGTGTAAAGGCTACCATAAATTCCCTTCGCTGGCAATGAGATCAATGACTAACCTATGCACCATCATGGAGACCACATCTAGTAGCTGATGGAAACAGAAGCAACCTTGGACAACTAAACACTGAGCCAAAATTGAATCCATATGCGGAGAGGGAGGACAAGACCACATTGCAGAAACCCAAAGACACAGCTGATTTGAACAAGGAGGAGCTAATGGGGCTCCAGACTTATAGCTGGGAATCAAACATGGGACTGACACAGACCCCTGAACATGGGTGTCAGCTAAAAGGCCTGTGCAGTCTAAGGGTCTTCAGAGAGAGGGACCAGGAAGTATCCCTGTTGCAAAAAGGACATTGGGGGAAAATCCCTATGGAGGGATACTCCATTAACCCTGAGACAGGAGAGACATTTTAGTGTCTACTTAAAATGACTTGAAGGATTTAGATGACCCCTCCTGGAAGGCATCCACCTACGTGTATAGTGTTGGTTGGATGGGAGGAGAGAGTGGCTGGGGGCCTGGGAAGTTGGGACGGGAAGGAGGGTGGGAGTAAGTTGGAGGGAACTGGTTTGATAAGTATAATAAAAAAAATTACAAATTAAAAACATTAAAAAGATACCAATGTAATTTTCAAAAAAATAAAGTTAATATTTTAATAATTGAAAATTTTTACCTCTATTGACTTTGAAATATCACACCTCCACAGAGAGAACATCACTTCCAGCACAAGTTCTAATAGATCTTAATAATAAAAACTCACAGTAATCTGACAGGGAGGGGAAGGTGAAAATTGAAGGATCACAGATTCAGAGTATCTGGCTACTAGAGTTGTTATCTCTACCTATTCTCAGACAAGCGATGTGTTCCTGTCCTCACACTGCCTACTCAGATTGACTGCTATCGCTTCAATCCCTCAGACTAACTTCTCAAACAAAATCATCTCACAGCATGCTCTACTCGCTCCTCTACCTCATCTTCCTCTCTCTGTCCAGCCATGTCACTCCTATCTCCAAATCCCTGCTGCTGGGAATAAAGGCCTGATTCCCATGTCCTGGGACCACCTTAGTGTGAGCTGTTTTTCTTTTAGACAGACTTAGTATGTGTCTAACTAGTGACATAGTGTGTGTGTCTAACTACTGATTTAATGTGTGTGGATAACTAGTGACCTAGTGTTGGTAGCTAACTAGTAACTTAGGTGTGTAGTTGACTAAATACATAGAAATACATAGGTGCATGGCTAACTACTATCTCAGTGTGTGTGTGGCTGACTATTTTCTTGGTGTTTGTGACTAGCTAGTAAATTAGATGTGTGGCTGACTACTGACTTAGTATGGGTGGGTAAGTAGTGATATATTGTGTGTAACTAACTAGAGACATAGAGACTGTGGCTAACTAGTAACCTAGCTTTGTGGCTAACTAGTGACTTAGTCAATGTGGTTAATTACTGCTTAGGGATGTAGCTAAATATTAACTTAGGTGTATGATTAACTACTGTCTTAGTGTGTGGGGCTAAGTACTGCTTTATTTGTGTGATGGACTTGTGGCTTAGTTTTTGTGGCTAACTAGTGACATAGGTGTGGGGCTGACTATTGATTTAGGTGTTTGTCTAACTAGTGACTTCATATGTGTCGCTAAATAGTGAGTTAAGTATGTGGCTAACAAGTGGCATGGTGTGTGTGGGTACTAGTGAGATAGTATGTATGGCTAACTAGTGGGTTACTTTGTCTCTAACTAGTGGCTTACACTTAACTACATGTGTAGCTAAATAGTGACTCCACTTAGTAATCTGATTGTTAGGAACTAGCAGCCATTTGACCCCCCCCCCTGAAGATGGGCGGGACCCTCATGGCCATGTCATTGCTACATCAGCTTTACCTGACGGCTCAAGGTTTACCTGGCAGCCAGAGGACTCAGTTACACATGTGCAAGCCTCCCCTTTTAAAGCAAGTGCCCCACACCCCCCTCTTTCTCTCGTGCTTTCAGTTGGCCACCAGCTACCCCTTCTTTCTCTCCCTTCTCTCAACAATCTCCACGTGGGCGCTGAGTCTCGCGTTTGTGTTTCTTAGGCATTAGCTGTACAGCAAAAGAACAACATTGGTGCCGAAACCCAGGCAGGCTCTACATGAGGGTCACTGACAGCTGTCTGCTGGTGGGCGGCCAGCCAGAAACACTCAGGATCTTGTTTCAGATACCAGCGTTCCCACCACCATCCCCCCCCCCCCGTTCACTGGAAATACCATCCCACACAGGCTTCAATTAGGTAAGGTACCCTTTTACATTTTAACCCAATTCCTTAAGGTCAGGTACATTCCATGGGTGGAAGACATACTGCCCAGTGTGGTATATCGGCTCTGCTCTCAGACTGCTGAGTATTTCCGGCCTCTGTTGGTCCTGGCAACGTTTTCGGGCTAACGAGCTTCGAATAACACTCTGCCATTCTCTCGAATCATGTGGCCACACTCTTGGGCTGATGAGTTCCAAGACTGCATGGTCACTTTCACTCCACCCATGGGGAATAAACCGACCAAGGAAATATCCCCCACCACTCCACTGGGATGCCTGATAGAAAATTTAAAACCCTTTCACTTAATGCCACTTGTAAAGTCACCCAGACTTATTTACCTTTGTACTGAAAAGTAGCCTAGATATCCCCTAGAAAATAATTCAAATTGGCCACGTAACGGCTCTCTAGATCCCGATATTTTATGGGATCTTTCAAATTACTGCCAGGGAACAGATAGATGGAAGGCGTTTTTTTTAATATCTCTGCTAAACAATCTCTTTCCCTAAACTTGTTTCGGTTCTCTTCCTGGCACGCTCAAATTCTCCTGCCTGCCCCAGCTGCAACCTGTCTCAGCATGGTGGGCTGGGCTGAGGCAGCATCTGCTCAAGACAAAATTACATCTCAAAACTTTACGATTTCTTTCAGCTGTTGGGAATATGTTTATGGCAGCCACCATCTTGACCATGTGGCCTAGCTTTACCCACCATGGTTCTTCTTTCTGCTACATCAGCCATCTAGGCAGAAAGAGTCTAGCCAGCTTCTGCCACCAACAGAACCTGTAAGTCATTTACCGTTTGCCTTTTATTCTTTGTAATATCTTTTTTCTCTGACTATGTTATACATAGCTTCACACTCTTGTCCTTCTCAATTTACCCAGTCCTGAATAATATATCTGTACATTCGATTTCAACTTAACTTTATGTAAATGTAAGCTAACTTCATACAACTTAAATTCAACTGTTCTAAGTCTCAAATATTTCTAAATTATTATGTGCCTTTAAATGGTGGAATTTCAGGACTGAAAAACAGGACGCAGCACCACAGGAAGCTGGGAAATGGAGTCCTGGAGCCTCAGAGACCAGAAGAAGTTTAGGAACTGAAAAGATCAAAACAAGCCCAGCACATGCCGGGAACTGTAGTTAGGGGCCTTGAAGTCCAGGGGAGAAAAGAAAGAAGCAGCCACACAGCATGCTGGGAAGTGCAGTTCTGGACCCCAAAGTTTTTAACCGGAAGTCCATTCATAGAAAAGCGGACACAAATCATGCTGGGAAATATAGTCCTTGGCTGCCAAAGATGAAAATAAGAAGTCCCTGGGCAGGGAAGCAGGAAGTGGCCACAGAGAATGCTGGGAAATGGAGTCCTGGGCCTCCAAAAACTACAAACTGGAAGTTTCATTGCTGAAAAACAGAAAGCCACCGCAGAGCATGTTGGGAACTACAGTCCCTGGCCAGTACAGATAAAAACCGGAAATCCCTGGGCATAAAGGCAGGAATCGACTGCACAGGATGCTAGGAAATGCAGTCCTGGACATGAACATCCAAACCCAGAAGTCTCTGGGCAGCGAAGCAGTAAGCGGCCGCATAGGATGCTGGGAAATGCAGTCCCATCCACAGCAGTTACAAAAGTTCCTGATGGCCTTGGCTCAAGTCAGCCTTGGCTGCGATCTGCGAGCAGAAGTCATGCCCCACCCTTGATGATTGACCTGAGTCTCTACTGCCAGGTTTCCCTTGCCAGGAAATCCAGCCCTCGGCATGCAGCCTGCCCCTCTACCTTTATAAAGATAGCTGACATGTCCCTGCCCAGTCAGCCTGTAGATCACACCCTCAGCAGACCTCATGGCCCAGAGGCAGGAAGTGGGGTCTGTAGTGATTGACAGCTGGAGGGGCAGGGTATGCGGTGACTGACATTACAAGGGCCTGGAGGGGTGAGCTCTGTGATGTCACAGGAGCCACACTCATCATCCTCAGGGTTTTTACTCTCATAACCAGCTCACCATGGCCACCGCCCTCTGGGTCCTAGCATTGCTGCTTGGTAACCTAAGAGTTTGGTAGGAGACTCCTGCCATGCCCAGCTGGGGGTGGAGATGGTGAGGGTAGGGAAGGAGGGCAATTCCTGCTCACAGTCACAATTTCCTGTGATGTCACTGCCAGGACCAAGTCCTGTCTGCACCATAGGTAATACCCAGACCCCGGCCCTGCCCTCGGGGACCCTAGGAGAGAAAGTGGGGAAGGGCCTGGTGTGGTTGAGGGCAGGGCCTGGAGAGGGTCACTGATTGTGACCTTGGACACTGTGACCTCGGGGTAGGGGACAGGTGAGCTAGGGTAGTGCTGAAGGGGTGGGGCCTGATGCTGAGCAGTAAAAACCTGCCACCATTTAAATATGCAAATGAGGATACTAAACTGTTATGTAAAGGATGCACTAGTAATTTTGATTATGCAAATAAGCACAGTGCCTGGAAATCTGGAAGTCTGATTGGGGCTTCACATTTGAGTATGTAAATGAGCAAACCCCAGTTTCGGGAATACACTTTAATATGCAAATTTGTGCTGCTTTGCATGCTTTTGCTATGCAAATGAATGCAAGTATTCCCATCTGTTTGGGACTTTGACCTGCAAATACATGCAGGTTAGGTCATTTGGAGGTGTGGCCATGCAAATTAACCCCAGCAGTTTCTGTACTTGATGTCTTCTGAGTCTCCAGGCAGCTCTTAAATATGCAAATCAGAGTGCAGGCAGGGGGTGGGGCCTCCTCTGACCCTGCTCCTGATGTCAAATGTCCATCACAGGCATCTGATGGTGAAGCTGCTCATGCAGGACCCAGTGAGGGCAAGGGCAGGGCCCATGGAGATGGTGAGGGCGGGACATCAGGAGGGGCGGGGCCACAGGGGCGGGTTTAGGTGTACTCCCCTCGGTGGGCCTGTCCCCTAACCCTGCCTCCACACACCTCACCCCATGTCCTGTGTCCTAGCACTGGGAAGTGATGCACTTGAGGGAAGCTTGCTCTGTCAATCAAACACAATGCACCAAGGGCATCATGGGAAATGGGTCACTGCTTCACAAACTCACCAGAAGTCCCGCCCCTTCAGTAACTCTCTCACCAGAATACCCGCCCGGACAGTCACTCACATACTCATTCTCCATCTACAATCCTCATTATTGGGGTGTGGCCGGATGCTGGCTGACAGGGACGTGTGGTCCCACATCCGGGAAGATGGCAGCCAGCTCACGCATGCAGCGGTTGAGTGGAAACCCCACGGTATTGAAGAAATCCCCTTCCACGCGCTCTGCTAGGGCACCGCCTCGCGCCTGAAGCCCATAGGCGCCAGCCTTGTCCCTGGGTGCAAGGCAGGGACGAAGTCACACCAGGTGCCATGCTCAGCCACACCCACGCCCGCCGGGGACAACTCTTCCTTTTCAGGCCTCACTTCCAGGTTTCCTGGCCCCACCCACCCCACCCCGCACCCACTCACAGAGGCTCCCTGCTCTCCACGTATTGGCAGAGCAGTGGCTCCGATAGCCGCGAGAATGTCACACGGGTCTCTTCGTGGAACAGTGACAATTCCACTTCTGCTTCTGGGTCCCCTTCCGCCTCTGGGGCCTCTGGGCATGTGGAACTCGGCTCCTGAAGCTGCCTCTGCCACAGTGGCCTCAAGATGGCCACACCGGTGATGACACTGTGCTGCTGGCCACTCAGCCTGGGCGGGGCCAGGGAAGGCGGGACAGGGCGTGGTTGGCAAGGGGCAGGGCTGGGGTGGGCAGAGGCTGGAGCTCCATGAAGAGGCCCCGCCCACTATGCCTTGGGGGGGTCTACCCCGCCCCTTAAGGCCCCGCCCACCTGCGCAGCATCCTGTAGGCATCGTCCTTGTCCTTTGGCTTCTCCAGGATGAAGCCATCCATGGCCTACAGTGGGCGGGGCCAGACGCCAAGGGGCCGGGTCAGTGAGGGGCAGGGCCTCACTCACCAGGACGGTATAGGCTCCAATAATGACATCAGGCGGGTGCAGGTCCTAAAGGGCAGAGGGCGGGGCAGGCTTATGGGCGGGGCCTCGAAAGGAAGGCGTGTGGCCTACCACCTGACCAGAAGGGATGGAGTCGTCCTCACCCTGTGCAGCGTCCTCACCCTGTGCAGCCACGATGCCACCTCCAGCACCTTTAGCTTCGCTGTCTCCTGGGCATATTCGGGCGGAGCCGGAAACCCCGCCTTCTCCAGGGACTCCTGGAAGTGGGAGGGTAGGACCTCGAACTGAGTGGTTGAGTGAATGACTGAATGAATGAGTGAATGAATGACTGAATGAATGAGTGAATGAATGACTGAATGAATGAATGACGGGTATTTGATTGACAGCTGTGTCCCCTATACTTCACGCCGCCTGTAACTCCTCTGACATCACCGCTCCCGTGACCCCGCCCATCCCCTGGGAACCTCTCTAAGTGATTAATTCCTGGTCAATGCTCCCACGCAGAAGTCCCGCCCCGCTTTACCATGTTGCCGGAAGTCCCACCCCGGTTTCCCCGGCAACAGGAACCCTGCTGCCAACCGTGGCATAAACAGGGAAACAGCGAAAACCAGAGGGGTGCACGGACCTAGGGTTGTGATCTCTGTTTCTGCCCTGTTCGCCGCACCTGGAAGTCCCACCTACCGCCTCGATGAGTGACAGGGAATATGCTCTCTGCTGCCTCTTGTGCCGTTTCTGACCTGTTCACTTGGACCTGGAAGTCCAGTCCCTTAAGGCGTTTCCTATCGGGCCCGCAATGTCCGATGCGATCAATTTCCATCCTGGGCTTAAAGCGGATCCAATTTAATCGTCGCCCGGTGGGCAGGGAATCGCACGCTGCACCATCCGTAAGCGGAAGTAATGTGCCGGAAGCGGAACTCAGGCTGCAGCGCACTCCGTCGTGTTTACTTCATGGGTGGAACTCAAGTTGTGCATCTCTTCGTTGCAACCTTTCCTGGGGACCATTTTGTGTGACAGGCCGGAAGCTCAAGTCAGTGACTGGAAGCCTGACGTCCTTGGTTCACAAGCGGAAATCGTGTGTCAGTTTGGCCGGGTGGAACTAGAAGCTTGTTTTCCTTTTGTGTCTTCCGGGGACACTGACAGCCACGAACCAGAAGCTTTAGTTCGTGACCGGAAGGCGGAAGTCCTGAGATCGCAGCCGCTTGTGAGCGGTGCAGGGGACAGTCCCGGAACCGTGTGTTTGAGAAGGAGTTCCTGGGGACAGAGTTGTGAGAGGTGCTCAATGTCTGTAACTCTGTTCCAGTCACTCTAGGAGGTCTCTCCCCCCGGCAGAGCCTCAGTAATGACGGATAAACATCAGGCAGGCGGGCACTCTGGTTGCTCCAGCGGGATAGATGGGTCCAGTATTTTCAAAGCAGGTCCAAGAAATTTTCAGGAGGTGGAGGTGTTTTTTTGACCCGCTCTCTGTCCCAGTGCTCAACCAGACCAGTGGAACAGTGGGTGCAGTAGGACACAGGGTGGGGAAAGTGCGGGTTCTGGGTGGGGTGCTTTGTAGATCAGAGTACTAGAACTTTACTCTCTAGAGATAAGATATAGGGCGTGAAAGACAAAAAAGTAAAGTTAGAGAAATGCCCCATTTTAAATGAAGGACAGACTAAACTGGAAAGTTAACCCCTAGCAATATCTGTTCCTTGGAATCTGCTAACTTACCCTCACAAGGCCCTGAGAAAACAAGATACCCAGAATTCAGACTGTCCGTCCTTTCTTGTGAGTCAGCAGGTGTTGAATAGGGTCTTTAAGAAACAAATAGATAACTGCACCTCCGGTTTGCCCAGACAAGATTAATTAGCACACCCTGAGGCCCTAAGGTCTGTTGACCCTAATAGGGAGACCAGCTAAAAGGGTCATGTACTCAATGGACAGAGGGTCCCACCCCCTCCCTAAGCATGGGGTATTTGCCTTTAAAAACACCTGTGCCGGGGGGAGGGGGTGGAGGGAGGAGATGGCTTCTTCTCACTAGTCTGCATGCTGGAGGGGCCCCTTTGCACAAATGTTTCCTGTTCATTAAAGCCTCTTGCATGTTGCAGCAACTGGACTGGACATTGAGTTCTTGGGGATACCGATGGAAACTGGGAGACTCCTCATTCTGAGGGTCTTACAAAGCTTGAATTCTTGAATAATGCAGATTGTTTAAAACTGCTCACTGAGTAAGATGTGCTGGCTAACAGTAGTGGTCATACACAAAAATCTTCCTAGCTCCATTCCTCTCTAAATTTTCAACTTTCCATGAAGAATACTCTTTTTATAATTTTGTGTTTGTTAAGTGGTTTTTCTGAGGTTCAGGAATAAAACTCCTACAGTTATAGAGCAATGATCAAGCTTCTGATGAGAGAAAGACAAATTATCAACATTTTGATCTGCTTCCTGCTTTTATTTCCTTACAGTTGGAAGTTCCTGTACAACCAGGCCAATAACACCTCATGCTACAGAGTGGGTGATGTGCCCCCATGGGTACCAAAACTCGATGACCATGTCAGGAGTGGCTCCGTCTTGACAGAAACAAACACACTGGAGGTGTTTTGCAACTGCTGCCATTTTTACTTTAGAGTATTGGGTTTTTATACAGAAATTACAAGGAACATATCTTTGGTCACAATTTACAGACATATTATAAAATGCCAGTAATTCCTTTGAAGCATGAGATAAAAAAAAAAAAAAAAAAAAAAAAAAAAAAAAAAACACTTATTTTCACCTGCCTGTGGTCAGTGTACCAGAGATTTGGTTTACTGAGTTAGAGAAAAGTCATTGTCTCTTAGCAGTAAACTGTTAAAAGCATTGATAAGAACTCTTGCATTGCTTTACTAAGTTTAGAGGATAGTCATAAACTTTTAACAGTATTTTTCTGTCTTTTTTATTATTTATTTTTTATAACCAAGTCCATTTAAATGAAAACAAACATCTATAGACAATATTTGGGAATTTGGGCGTCGTTCTTTCCAAACCACTTCCTGCTGGTAAGGGGCGCTCTCATGGGGGATTCTAAGAAGATGCTGAAATCCTGGCTGTATTCTGCAAGGCTGCTTTTTCCAGCTGTTTTGAATGTAGGCTCACTTGGTACTCTGTTTCAGGTGGTCTGGCTTGATCAAACCACATTAGTATGGAAGAAATCCACAGCTTTTCGTTTTCTGTGGAAAAAAAAATAGAATAGATATCCTTTTCCCCAGTAAATTGTCCTTGAACTTAATGTTTTGAGTCAAGCATATTTTTTTTTTTTTGTAATTTATTATTATACATGTCGATCCCAGTTCCCTCTCCCTTCCTTCCTCCTTCCCTCCCTCCCTCCGAATCTTAAGGTTTCTGTGCAGTGACATCTAATGAAATCTCGATCTCCAACTTGGAAGTAATGTGAAACTTCCACGACTCCCACCACGTAGGTCTCTCAGGGCTGCTTTCTTGCTCACTGTCTCACCCACTGGAGCACCTTAAGCCTAGCAAACAGAGGCTTAAGAAAACAGCACATCAGCACTATGTACAGAGGTAATTTCCACCAGTGGAGGGAGCCCACCAAAGAGCCATTTACAGGGGCTCAGCCCAAACGGTCCAGGGGTGTTTTTAAACCTGAAAAGCACAAAGGGTAGGAGAGCTATCTGATCATTAACGCCAGTCTCCACAGTCAATTTAGTGAAGGTCTCCTCAATGGTTTTATTTATACTTTCTACATGAATTGTTGGTTTTGTATGCACAATGTAATTTTAATCAATCCCCAGTATCTTGGCCAGTGATTTACTTACCTGGGTCACAAAACCTGGACCATTGTCTGATTTTACTACCTTAGGTATTTTGAATCTTCAGAAAATTTTCTTCAGTAATTTTTTTTAACCACATGGTTGAGACAGTCCCATGCACATGAACAGTTGAAAAAGCATACCTGTTGCCTGTTAATGTTTATGGACTTCTCTTCGTCGAGCAGTACCACTGCCCCAGTCCTTTCTTTACCTTTTATAATGTAACTGATCCTGGCAGTGAACTGGTCATCATCTCCCCAGCCAGCAGGATGTCGTTAAGATCTTTGCAAACTCCAGTCTCTTTAACCAACAGTTGATGGCAGTCATGAGTCCCTGGTTCACCAGTCTCCACAGGCAGAAGAGTGGTGGGATGAGGCTGGCTGGTGGAGCGAACACAATCAGCTCAGTCTCTCAGTGAGAAGCAGGCTTTGGTGGTGGGTCCCGCGGGCGTTGGTCATCATCAGTTGGTGGCTGCCAGACAATGCTCTCCAATGCATGGGGGCTATTATTGTTGCTTTATGCCCCAAAGTCAACTTGTCAGCAGTGATATCTTTTTGATAGACAGGCCCTCCCCTTGCTACAGGATCAAGCTTCTTTGACAGATAAGCAACTGTTCTGTCCCACGGCCCTAGGGATTTGGTTAAAACTCCCCAGGCGACCCCCTTATGCTCATCCACATAAAGGGTAAAAGGTTAGTTATATCAAAAGGCTTAGAGCCAATGCTTTCAGCTGGGCCTTTTTATTGGCATCAAATGCCTCCTGGTGCTCTGGGGTCCAGGAGAATTTTTTCCTTAGTCAGCCTGCAAAACCCAGATGTCCCCAGAAATTCTCCTACTTGTCTGGCCATCGTTGGGGAATTTTAAACCCTTGGGACAGTCAGCTCCAGATGAGCTGCCTAGTTCTACACGTGTCAGGGTCCTTCCATTCAAAGGCAAAAAGCAGTTGGCTGGTGGGATGTAACCTCGAACGAGTGGGTTACCCGGCCCACGCCGAGGTCCACTGTTCTTCGGGTAGTCCATGAATTACCTTGGGCTTTGGGAGGGGTGCCAAACCCCGTTTCCCTTTAATTTTATCCGTTCTTAGGGCTAGGACCTTCGATACCTTGTCTTCTTGGGACAGTCATTTGCCAAGTGTCCTTTTTCTTTATAATATGCACACTGTTCCTCCTTGTCAAGTGGGGTCCTGTTGCCCAGGTTTCCTAGCCTGTTTTAAATTTCCTAACTTTCCTTTAACCACTGCAGCCAAGGTATTTTAGTGAAATTCTTTTCCTGTCTTCTGTCATGCTTTTTCTCTGCTCTCTGTCTCTCTACTGTCTTTTGTTTCTCTCCTTCCCTTCTCTGTCCCTTCAATACACTTTCTCTGTCTCTTAACTCTTCCAGTCTATGGAGTTCCTTCCTAATATCTGGGGCCCAATTTCCCCATGAAGACCAGAGCCACCGAAGCTCTCTGGGCTTCTGAACTAGGGTCAAAAAGTGTTTTCTTTAACTTAGCCAAATTGGTGGGCCATGTCACGGCAACTCAGAGACCTGCCACCAGAGCCTGGCGATAGATTTTTAAGGTCTCCCTACCTTCAGCAGTGTTGAAGTCCCAACTGGGGCGCATCAAAAGGAATCCCAAGTCAATCTTGTTTTTTTTTTTTTTTTTTTTTTTCAGCTGTGCTGGCCGCCCATCGGCCCCAGGGATATTTTTCTAGCCTCAAGCAAAAACTGTTGATAATCATCTCAAATAGCCTAGAGAGAGAACATAAGGAACTCAAAAAAGGGGGTGATTAGTTTTTCCAATTACAAAGATCTGGGGAGAAGGGTCAGCCCTGGAGGCTGATGTTGGGAATGAAACATGTGTGGTGGCAGGGTCATAAGTCATATCCCTGTCCCTCCATTCCAGCATGGATCTGCCCAGGCCATGTGCGGCCCATGGCTGTTTAGCCATTCTGCTGAAGCTCAGCCCCAGTGGCTCTGGCTGCCCTGCCACATTCCTGAGGGCAGGGGATGAGCATGCTCATTGTCTAGCTGGGTCTCCAGCTCTCCTGTGGATCTAAAGTCAAACTTAAGTAGGTTAGTTAGTTTTTGACCCATGGGGAGAATAGAAATGGACACAAACACTATGAACAGAAGGACACACACACACAAAAAAAAAAAAAAAAAAAAAAAAAAAAAAAAACCAGAACAATCCAACAAAGAGGACAAATCCACACGGCAGACAAATGGCGCCCAAACCAAAGTTACAAAGCAGGAGGGAAGAAAGTCCAGAGGCCTGCTGTCCCCTGGAGAAAAGAAACTTCGTCTCTTTCCCTCCTCCAAACAACCCGGGACTTCGTTCAGGGCGGGACCAAGGGTCTCAGGATACGACTGCTTCCCCCTGTAGTCCTATACAAGTCCTGTGCAGGCCAGGGAAAGATTCAAATACTCGAGTCAAAAACACATAACATACAAGTCTTGTGAAGGCTAGGCACAGAGTCAAGTACTCGAGTCAAAAACATGTAACATCAGATGCATCAGGCATACATCAAACATATAGGTTGCGAGCTCTTTCTTACCTCCAACTGGCAATGGAATTGAGTCTGGGGGTTGACCAGATCTTGGTGGAACTTCCAAAATGTAAGACCCTCGGAATAAGGAGTCTTCCAGTTTCGGTCGGTACCCCAAGAACTCAATGTCCAGTCCAGTTACTGCAACACACAAGAGGCTTTAATTTACAGGAAACATTTGTGCAACTTGGCTCCTCTGACATGCAGGCTAGAGAGAAGCCCCCTCCCCTGGGCCCAGGTGTTTTTTAAAGGCAAACTCACAATCTTAGGGAGGGGGTGAGACCCTTTGTCCATTGAGTATGCAACCCTTGGAGGCCGGACGGTCTGCTATTAGGGTCAACAGACCTTAGGGCCTCAGGGTGTGCTAATTAATTTTGTCTGGGCAAACCAGAGTTAAAGCTATCTCTTTGTTTCCTAAGGACACTATTCACCACCTGCTGACTCACAGGAAAGCAGGAGCAGTGTGAATTCATGTTATCTCAGGGCCTTGTGAGAGGAAGTTAGCAAATTCCAAGGAACAGATATTGGTTTCCAGGTTTAACATTACATTTTTTTGTCTTTCAAGATCATCTCATACAGTTAAAAGTTATTTCTTATGCAGTGCCTTTGGTTGTGTGTACATGAAGAGAAGATGGAGAACACTGGGGTGGACCCTCAGTCATTCCCAATCTGTCTGTAACTCTTAATCCCCCTCCCTCAATTTTCACTTCCTTTCCATCTCTCTGTCTCTCACTTCTCTCTCCCATGTTGCAGATCAAATCAGAAAGGCAGGGACTGCATCCTCCTGAGCAGGATCAACTCCACAGTTCTTTATTATCATCTGTTTATGTTGTTCCCAAATAATAAACTCATTTATCATTTGTCTTCATTCTATTGAACTCAGTAACACACCATCTCTACATGAATCAATTTTATTTATTAAGAATAAAGTCAAGTGTGACGTCTCACATGTTCACAAAATTATACGCATGATGTGGGTTTTCTCTTCCAAGATTGCTTCCCTATTACCTTATATCAAGATGATAAAAAAGGATTTAAATATATACAGGGTAAGAAATACAGATGAACAAAATTATGAAAAGTTCATTGCTTGACCTATATCAGTTTTCTGAGAACATACTGTAGTTCCTCCTACAGGAATACTCAAGGGTATAACCTGCTTTTAAAAAACCATGAACAGACAGAAACTCACACACTGACATCACATAATTAAAATTAAATGGAATCTCTGAACAGATTTCAAAGTGGGAATATTTTCTCTTAAGAGGACTCATTTGTGTAACCCACATGTTTATGGTCTTAAAGTCTTCAAAGTTTTCCTACAACATGATTTGCTTCATGTAAAAGAAAGCAAGCATGAAGGATTGGGCTTATGGAAGTCAATCAATCTGAATGAGGTTTTTGTTTAAATAAAGACAAGTATTACAATGAAACAGGGTTCCCTTATCAGTGAATTCCTAGGGCTTTTGTCCACGTGACTTTGCTTTTAAGAGCAAAACAGAGATATTGCAATGTTTGAACTGACTGTTCAAACTTTTCCAATATTGTTCTTTCCAGAATCCTATGTAACTCAATGTGTGTTGGCTGATGATCATACAACATCCTTTCTAGTAAGATTCCTTTCTATAAGAGTTTTCTTTGGACCACAAAGATTATTGCAATAAGTAAAGTGCACAACTTTACCACAATGATTACATGTACAGGGTTTCCATACACTATGATTTTTTTGTGTGTGATTATAAAGACTAATGATACATAGAAAGGATTCACCACATGGGATACATTCAGTGTCTTTCAAGTATGCATTTCTTATGACTTAAGAGATGGCTGGGATGTGCAAATGCTTTACCATACTGATGGCATTCATAAGGCTTCTCTCCAGTATGTGTTCTTGTAGGACTTTTAAGCACATGTGTTGCAAAAATTTTACTACTTTGATTATAATCATAGGGTCTCTCTACAGTATGTGTTCTTTTATGATGTACCAGATGGCTGTGTCATGTAAAAGATTTACCACATTGCTTACATCCATAGGGTTTCTGCCCACGATGTGTTCTATGATGAAACTAGAGAGTACTGACACGGGAATATGATCTACCACATTGATTACATAATAGGGTTTCTCTCCAGTATGTGTTCATTTATGACATACTAGAGTGCTGTGATGTGAAAAAGCTTTACCACATCGATTACATACGTAGTGTTTTTCTCCAGTATATGTTCTTATATGTATTTTAAGCTGAGCATTCCTTCCAAATGCTTTACATCATTGATTACATACATAGGGTTTCTCTCCAGTATGTGTTCTTATATGTGTTTTAAGCTGACTATTTCTTCCAAATGCTTTACCACATTCATTACTTTCATAGGGTTTCTGTCCAGTATGTGTTCTTATATGTCTTTTAAGCTGACAATTACTTGCAAATGCTTTACCACATTGATTACACTCATAGGGTTTCTCTCCAGTATGTGTTAATATATGACTTTTAAGCCACCCATGTGTTGTGAAAGCTTTACTACATAGATTACATTCATAGGGTTTCTCTCCAGTATGGGTTCTTTTATGACACACCAGAGTGCTGTTTTGTGAAAAAGCTTTACCACATTGATTACATGCATAGGGTTTCTCTCCAGTATGTGCTCTTATATGTATTTTAAGCTGACCATTACTTGTAAATGCTTTACCACATTGATTACACTCATAGGGTTTCTGTCCAGTATGTGTTAATATATGACTTTTAAGCCACCCATGTGTTGTGAAAGCTTTACTACATTGATTACATTCATAGGGTTTCTCTCCAGTATGGGTTCTTTTATGACACACCAGAGTGCTGTTTTGTGAAAAAGCTTTACCACATTGATTACATGCATAGGGTTTCTCTCCAGTATGTGTTCTTATATGTCTTTTAAGCTGACAATTACTTGCAAATGCTTTACCACATTGATTACATTCATAGGGTTTCTCTCCAGTATGTGTTAATATATGACTTTTAAGCCACCCATGTGTTGTGAAAGCTTTACTACATTGATTACATTCATAGGGTTTCTCTCCAGTATGGGTTCTTTTATGACACACCAGATTGCTGTTTTGTGAAAAAGCTTTACCACATTGATTGCATGCATAGGGTTTCTCTCCAGTATGTGTTCTTATATGTATTTTAAGCTGACCATTACTTGCAAATGCTTTACCACATTGATTACATTCATACAGCTTCTCTCCAGTATGTGTTCTTTTATGTTTTTTGAGATTATTGCATAGGGAAAAGACTTTACCACATTGATTACAGTCTTGTGTTTTCTGTCCAGTATGTGTTCTAATATGTCTTTTAAGCATAGTATGTCTTGCAAATAATTTACCACATTGACTACATTCATAGGTTTTCTCTACCATTTGAGTTCTTTCACAGAGTTGGAGGAAACTGTGGCATTCAGAGACTTCACCATATTGAAGACATCTATATGGTATCTCTCCAGTATGAAATTTTTCAAGCCTTTGAAGATGCCTGTAACATAAAAAGTTTTTTACACATTCATTGCGTATATTCACAGGATTCAAAACCTTATGGCTTCTTGCATTCCAGCAAAGATAATTAGCACATGTAAAACTTTACCACATGCATGATACTAAAGAAACAGTATATTTATAAAATAAATTTATAACTTGGCCAATTGTGAACAAGAATCCGATCTTAAGTTTTACATTTATAATGCTTCCCTCATGAGGTGTTGTTTTGTTTTCTTTGAAGATACTTGTGATTCAGAGTAAGAGGTTTTATTTCACGGGCCTCATTTATGGCATTTATTTACATGAGAATTCTCACATAATTGAAAAAGACTGAAAACAACTCAGAGCTTTTCCATACTTATTGCATTTATCAGTTTTTCCACAGTATAAATTATACTTCATTGGCCAAATATACCAGTAAAAATGGAAGCATTCACCCATTCCAATGTTCATTGGGATTTACTTCAGTGTGAGTTTGTTCATATCTTTCAGATGATGTTGGAATACTGATAAATTTTAAACTTCTTTCACACTCAACAAATATCCTCAAAGTGGGGGCTAGTAATCATCTTTCCTTTCTTCTCAATGTCCTAAGAGAGAGACGTATGTTGCTTCTGTCCACATTCTAAATTCACATGGCTTGCATTTAGAGTATCATATAGTTTTTATTTTTCCCTAGGTTTTCTGATACAGAATATCTCTGTGTAGACCCGGCTAGCCTCGAACTCACTTTGTAGGTCAGGCTGATCAGAAACTTAAGAGATCCACCTTGTTCTTCGTCATTAATGCTGGAATTAAGGGCATGGGTCACAACTACCTAACTCAACATATGATATACTTATTAAAGTAAGAATAACAAAGAAAAGGTTTCCACTTTGCACTCATGCAATTTGATTTTCTTTTGCTCACAGACATGTGTGTCAGGGATTAATGTTTCTCCACAAAAACCTTCTTGGTACTCATGAACTGACCCTTTCTATATACATAGCAAAGTCACAAATATATAAGCAATGCCTGATTAACTATACACATTTTTCTTAGAAAGTCTTGGACATATAATTATCACCTATACAAGAAATATATTGTTTAAAATATCTGAATATTATTAAACTCAACAAACTGGCATATCTATATCATAGATCTCCAGGTGCTATAATTCAAATGGTGGTATCTGTGAAGGCATTGTTTCCTTCTCTTTTTACATGAATACCTTGCAAACACAGAAGAGCTACCGTTCACTGAGGTACATGGTTTTGTTAGAAAATGAGAACCATCACTATACTTTAAGCTGCACCTTTTTCAACTTTGATCTTCTTAATTTTTTGTAATTCTTTTTGTGTGTCTCTTCAATAAAATTTCCAGAATACATTAAAATATCTTCAGAGCCAAATTTGCATAAATTTACATGTGAAAATTTACCTTCTATGTCTTCTAGAATTTGGACAATGATCTTCCATGGTATGGTCATCCCAAATGTAGCCTGAAATAACAGAAAATATACAATGTATTATTGTAAATTGTACAAAACTTAAATTAATAACTTTAATGAACCTTAGAACCATGCCTCATTCAACCAAGTTTCCTTTTTCTCAATCAAAATTACAGAATAGTATCAATAACCAAGAAATATTTGGTCCCTTATTTTAAAACATGAAGGAAATTTCAATCTTACCTGTATCAGTGAGGTTCCTGTACGTGTCCAGCATCACATCTCTGTAGAGACATTTCTGAGAAGGATTTAACAAAGCCCACTCTTCCTGAGTGAAATGGATGTACACATCGTCATAGGTCACTGCATCCTACAATAACACAAACATGTTTGACAAAGAAATATGATACTCACAATGTAAATATAAACAACTTTGACAACATACTCATGTAAGTCTGGAGCCTTGCACACTTATTTCATGACATGGACATTATAATGCATTCACATGAACCATTTAGAAGGAAACTGAATAGGAGGTTCACATGCAACATTTCTTGGCCCTTTAATTAGCATATAGCCCTGAGAAAGAAATCCCTATAAACAGACATAAAGGAAGTGTCAAGCTACAAGAACAACACTACTGAGAACACATCAGAAATAAATTGTACAATAGGAACAGCCTATCACAGAAATACTGAAGGCCCTTGAAACAACATCTGTCTTTGTTAGGTTTTCATTGCTGTTAAGAGATACCATGGACCAGAGCAACTCTTACAAAGAAAAGAGGTGTCACGCTTAAAATTTCCAAGCTTCAGTTAATCATCATGGCAGCAGGCATGTCAGCATATATGCTGCTGCAGTCCTTGATGTTATAGTCCTTACAGCATGACTCAGAGGCAACAGGGAGTTGTCTGACACACTGGGCAGTATTCTGCGAATAAGAAACCTCATGTCTGATCCTACAATGATGTGATTCTTCTAACAGGGAGAAGGCCACTCCAACAAAGCCACAACACATCTTCTTTCACTAGTGGGAACTCATAGAATATTGACTTACAGCTGGAGGACCTTCATGTCAACAAACTGGACCCTCTGAAAGTAGTAAACACTTAGGTGACTTGATGTGTTAGGGGGCCTCTGAAAGTGAAACCATCATCCATCCCAGTTGCTTGAACTGTGTTTTTGGAATCCGCACCCTATAGTGAGATACTTTACTCAGTCTTGATAAAAAATAGAGTGATTTGGTCCTTCCTCTGCTTTGTATGCCAGACTTTGGTGAGTCCTGAATGAGGGCATTACCCTCTCTGACTACTAAAGGGAGGAAGGGAAGGGAGGGAAATTGGAGAAGAAGATGGGGAAGAAGGGAGTGTATGGTATGTAAAATGAAAAATAAAAGTTTAAATGAAATTTAAAAAATGAAACAATATATTATTAGAATCATGTACTAAATGTGACTGGTTTTGCACTCATTGTTTTTTAAGTAACAAAGATTTTGAAAACAAATTCATTCCTAGTTTTTTTATATTCAGATTGTGTGTGAGAGATGTTTCCCATGTGTACTTATTACATACCATAGTAGAGGTTGTCAGAAACACTGCATCTGGAGGTGAGGTTGTATTGAGCCTAGAATTTTGGGTTTGGGGGTATGAACTCAGGTCATCCCCAAGTAGAATATGTGCTGTGCCACCATCCAAGACCCATTGAACTTTTTAGGAAAAACAGTAAATGTCATTTCCAGATTGAAAACAATAAGAATAAAAGAGAGTACATGAATAGAAAAGTAAATGATCAATGAGAACTTGGTGAGTTAATATTTATATTCTGTATGAGATAAATTTGCAACATAAATTGAATACAGTGCAAATTATATTCCTGACACTTTATAAGAGTATATCTGATTCGAAAGATTCAGGAAAATGGGAAACAGTTAGAATATCTGGAGGATTACGAAAAACATAGTACATATATTGACACAGCATGGCTTCTATACCTAATATAAACATGCAGTGATTGAGAGGTGTACAATATTTGGGAAAGAACAAAGAGAGGAAGTGAAAAAGAAAAGAACAATAAGAGGTAAATACTGCCAACTTTACTCTCAAAAATACAAGGGAAACTCATCCAGATAAACTTAGATCTTGAGCAATGTTACTCAGCTACCCATGATTCTATGTGTTCAGAACTTAAATACATAGACTCATACAAAACTCAAAAGGATATTTACACTGTTCGGTTTCTGACATTCCAGCTATTGATACTTGTTACTAATAGAGACACCCCACAGTCTAGAGCTTTCTATACGTATGGGGTAATCTCCTGCTATGATTCAGAGAATTATATTTTAATTTAATGAACAGTGTTACAAATTAATGTGTTCTGTTTTTTAAATATATCCGTAAATATAATTGGTATCCACAAATAATTTTTTAAGAAGCTTGGTCCCAAAAACCGACTGAGGACATACAGTCACTTAGTGTAAGAAGGAGTAATCAAGAGGACAGAAGGACATTACCCACAGACATAAGAAATAAATAAAGAAATATGTGTGCAATGACAAATTGCGTTCATTTCTGGCTAATGAGCAAAGAGGAAAGAACCTACAACAGATGGTTACTTTTGTTGTTATTGTTGGGATTTTTTTTTGAGACAGAGATTCTCTTTGCAACAAAAAGCCTTAGTTGTTTTAGGAATATCTTGCTAGACGTTGCTGGCCTTGATCTCACACAGATCAACTTTCCTGTGCCTCCTGAATGCTGGGATTAAAGGCGTGAACCACCACAATCTCGCTCCTAAAACAAATTTTGCATTCAACATATGTTGCCTTCTTTAAGTACTTTCAATGTCTGACTAGTGACAGGATATTGCAAGTTATGCCAGTAAGGCAATATAAGCATTCAAGAGAAAAGATAACACCATAAGTATTTCATAGTACAGGAGTAACATGAAACAGCAGGTCACATTTTACTGGCAAGTCATGAGGGAGAAGTGTCAGAAGATGAGAAAAGAACGGAAGGCAGAAAAAGAAAAGATGAAAGGTAAGGTAGGGAGGTATTGCTTAAGCCATGCCATATTCTAGGTACATTTCTTATAAGGAATAGCTTCTTGTATACTACTTCCATGAGGAAACGGAAGGAAATTTGAGACTCTAGGAAGTCAGTGGGAGTTACCATTCAATGGGACAAACTCAGGATAAGGATACTCAAAAAGTGCAGTACAAGGGGAACACAGGGATCTCCAAAAACATCACCAACTAAGTCCACAGTAGCCATGGGTCTAATAAACACAGCTCCATGTGGTGGGGATAGTTGTCTTCTCAGAGTCTGAAGCAACCCCTCAACAAGACACTGGCCCAAGACAATTGAATTTTCTCCCAAGAATCTTCCTTGTGTTAAAGGTGGAGTTCTACTTTATTCTCGATAGCTCAGGACCTGATGGAAACATCATAATTATATAAACCTTGGGTGTTATTGGCCCTGGGTTTCAGAAGGAACTCTGTTCATTCTCCATGAGTGAAGACCTAAAGAGAAAGTCTTGCTTGCTTTGTCTAGCCCTCAACTCATCACTGTTTTCTTTTCAAACAGTTGTCACCTGGGCTCATCTTGCCCATATGACAGAGCCATGATTTTATCTAGAAGAAAACTGGATGTTTATGGCACACCAGCACCTAATGTTCATTGGAACCCTGTAATAAACCCTTGTAAAGCTTGTAAAAGACATAATCAATGGTATGGAGGTGGGCCTTGGGGGTTTGTAAATCATTGCTTTGTTAATTGACATGGATTGGATCCAAATATTTGGAGTATCCTGGGGAACAAGTGTATATTATATCATCCTATTCTGTAACATGCCTGGTTAGCACACAACTTAACTTTTTTCTATTTTTTTTTTAAATTTGGGGGTAGCAATATCTCAGCTAAATAAGTTTTTTGCAACTCCCTATCTCCCAAATATTGGTAAATCCTTTATAGAAACAATTCTCCTCTGCTATGTCACAGCTCAGTGGTAGAATGTAATCCAACACAAGAATGCCATATACAGATATTTGTATTTTCCCTTTGCTTTAACCTAGCAATTCAGAAACAGAGGCAAGAAGTTTTCCCGAGATTGGGTCTAGCTTGCTCCACATAGAAAATTCTAGATCATGCTGCAAAGCTACACAGAGAAATGAAGAAAATAATGCCATTTAGAACATGCACAAAGTTAACTCCAAATGTGGATACTCCCTTAGCCTAGAGACAAGGGGGGAGGGCCTGGGCCAAAACTCAACTGACTTGACAGATTTTTATGATCCCTCCTAAAGACCTCAGCCTCCCAGGGGAATGCATGGCCCATGGGATGGGGAGGTCCCTGGGGGAAATAGGAGGATGGGAGGGAGAGGGAACTGGGATCGATATGTAAAATAATATCTTTATATTTATTTTTTAACAACAGAAGAAAAATTATTTTGATGGCAAAAAAAGAACATGATAACTCTGAATGGATGTGACCCCTAAATGTTACATGTGAAGAGCAGAACTTCTGGAAGGCACTGAACTAAGTGAACCTCTCCTTCTTTATAAATAGCCATCCCTGTGCACCAAAACCATAATGGAGCTGACTACAAAGAAGATTATTCACAATGTTACCTGATTGAATTCCTTTCCTCAGGCAGCCCACATGGAGAAGTATTCATAGGCAATACCCTGGTCAGGGAAGCTGCTAGGACCATAATGGCCTAGCAGAACACTGAATGTGGCAGCATACTCCAGTCTAGCCTCCTCCTGGAGGGCCTGCCAAACCGACTTTCATGACTACCCACCCCACCCTCCCCAGCCCCTTGCTTACCATACCTCATGTTCTGTGCTTATCCATGCTCTCCTTCCAATTCCCCACAGCAGCACTCACAGAGCAGTAATCAGTCCTCTGGCACCTGTTCTGATATAAAACCAAGCTTGCAGCATGGCTCCAGGAAGTCTCCTTCAAGACCTGAAACTGGCAGGTTGGCTTAGTGTCCCTGGTTGTCTAGTGAGGCTTGAGTGACAAGAGCTCTTTCTCAAGGGAAGAGTGTTCTTATAGACACAGCAAGCCCCGAACCTCCTTTGGCCCTGGCTAGACCTAGACATTTCAGAGAGCTGCACAAACAGGAACTTATTTGTTTGTTTTGTTTTGTTTTTTGATTTTTTTTTTTTTTGAGAATTTCCCTGTTGGTCCCTGATGTGCAAGAACTCACTCAGTAAACTGTGCTGGTCAATTCCTTCCTAATTATTATTATTAATCTTGTTTTTGTTACATTCTAGTAGATTTTTCTCATTACTTGTTCAATATTAATTAATTAATTAATTCATTCATTCATTTCTTTTGGTGTTTGATACACAGTTTCCCTGTGTGACCCTGCTGTTCTGGAACATACTCTGTAGACCAGACTATCTTCAAACTCACAGAAATCTACTTTTCTCTACTTCCTGAGAGCTGGAATCAAAGACGACAGCCACCACTGCATAGTCAGACACAAATTTCAATGTCGCTTCCTCATGTCACCATTAAACGGTCCAGCTCTCTTCCTGCATGCACAGACTCAATCTCTCTTTCTTCCTCCACATAATGTGCAGAGCTGCTCAGACCATTGTACAATGCTGACTGAAATGATTCTCTTATTAAACAGATGGAAGACTCCCTAGAATATTAAAATATAGGGAAATTTTTTAGGACACAAGTGATGTTTGTTCTGTGCCATCTGGCTGAGGTCAGGAGACCTGAGGGGACTCTTTACCTGGTTGTTACAGGTCCCTCAGAAAACCATGAGAGAAAGGCATAAGCAATATTACAAACAAGATGATACAACTTTCTCCTGACAGATGCCAGGGATATTGGTCAATTATATTGGAGTGTTATTCCTGAAATTAGAGTCAAATTCTTGAGAAGTGAATAATAATAACAAGTGTCATCTGCATGATAAGCTGAATACTCAAAGAGTGTGGCTGAGAAAAATGTCTTTATCTATGAGCACTATGGTGAACCAGCACAGGTTCCTCAGTAGGAAGGTGAGGAAACAGCTGCATTACTCAATGTTTTCCATTAGAGCAGGATTGGTAGAACATATCTCTCTATGTCTGTAGAAAGTGGCTTTATTGGAATGTCTTACAGGCTCTGGGAGAGATAGTACATCAATCATGCTGACCAATGTACATTTGAAGAATTCGGTATTTGTTTGGTTTATGGGTGTGGATCTTCCAGCTGGTCTTCAGTATACACAAGTATTTCAAAGAAATACGCTTCAGTGCTATAAAGGGGTAGACTCAGCAGGATCCACATGGAATTGTATTTGTGGAGACTGTAAAATTTTCCTCCAAGTGTTGTTGTATTTTGTTTGTGCTTTAGCAAATGAAGCCTGCCAGATGGTGGTGGCACAGGCCTTAACTTCCAGTTCTTGAGAGGCAGAGGCTGGTGAATCTCTGTGTCTTCGGTAGAGTTCCAAATGTACACAGAGAAACCCTGTCTCAAAACAACACCAAAAAAACAAAAAATAAATAAATCTATCAAAAAAAAAAAACTTGCTTTAGGAACAGAATGTGTAGCTAGGCCGTAGTTAGCCATAGAGGACAGGCCATGGAGGAGCACACCTTTAATCAAAGAAGTTTGGATCAGTGGGATCTATATAATTTTATGGCCACCCCAGGTTACACTGGATTTATCCAGTCTAAAAGAGAAAGAGAGACAGGTCATGGCTCATTCCTTTATTCCTGTACTTTGGAGGTAGATATGGCTGGGAGGAGAGAGAAATATAAGGGTGAAGAAGACAGAAGCTCATTGTGTTCTAATGGAAGACTCCTAGAATCAAAATCGCCAGACCCTTTGGTCTGAAGATAGAGTAGAAGTAAGAACTAGGGGATCACTGCTCTGCTTCTCTGATCGTTCATCATTAACCACACATCTGAGTCCATATTTTGACTATTAAGACTAACTAGAATTAGCTTTACAGTTTCCAGTGTAGTGTGTCAAAGCTGAACTATGGTGTACAAGACTAGAATTTGGTATTGAGGGTATAAATCTTTATCAATTTATAAAGCTTGTTGCTACATTTTGTGTGTTTGAGCATGAGAGAAAATGGTTTGTAGGAATATACAGGTTATCGGATGTAGATAATTATGTGAAGTTGAGTGATAGTATCTGACCTTTGGTCATCCCCAAAAAGAATATATGCTGAGTCCCTTGCCAAGATACACAACATATTTTATCTGATGAGCCAACACTCTTCCACAGATTAACAATAAAACCAAAATAAATAAAGAACTAAATAATGGTCTTTGGGAATATGAAGCATCAGAATTAAGATCCTATACATGGTAAGTTTGCAACATGAAATGAATACAATCCAATGACAATGAACAACAATTTATAACAAAATGCTTATTACAAACGCAGATTAACATTTTTCTTCGAAAATACACAGGATGCTCAATGTAATTATGAAAACACAGTACAAAAACTGACACAATATGACTTTTATACTTACCACAAAGTTACAACAATCAAAATATGAACAATATTTGTAAAAGAATAAAAGAAATAGAGAGAATAACCCAAGAACAAAGGCCAAAAAATATCATCAACTATTAATATAAAGTACAAAAGAAAGTTTGCTAGGAAAAGTTTGATCTTGATCAATGTTATCCAAATACCTATGAAACCATGTGTACAGAGATTAAATAATCAGACTTCAACACCCCAATTAAATCAACCCAACCATTCAACACTTTTGACCCTGCAGCTATGGATATCTATTCCAAAGACAGGAGGTCCCTGCTCTAGAGCTCTCTATGCAAAAGGAGCTCATCTTCTGCTGCCTGGAGCCATGACCTCTGGACCCATCCCCACTGATGCCCATTCCACAAATAACATGGAAGAATATTTTAAAATCTGCTTTCCTGCCACATGTTAGATGGCCAAACATTAGGACCCTGACCTAACTCGCTACCCAAAACCATACCCACCTGAGAAATCTCCGCAGAACAGGGACTCCTTTTTGTCCCCTGGAATTAAATTTCATGTAACATGTCTTATAAGGGGAGGTAGCATAGATTTAAAAACATTATGATCTTGTATGGCTTATAGACATACAGATCATCATTTTTTTAATGCTTTCTAAAATATTTAGAAGACAAACCTGAAAGTGGAATGGAATATACAGAACTTCAAGAAATAAGACTTCAGTTTTCCAGTGTCAGCCACCACTGCACACAAACGGCATTGCATGCATGTGCATACTGGACAGTTACGTAATATGCAGCACATCCTCCCATGCCAGGGCTACAGAGTCTCTAGCAAACCAAGAAGCACATGAATGGGAAGACCAGAGACAGGGGCACTGCCCAGGTTACCTCATGGAGAAAAGACCAGTCTGTCTCAGGTCCTCATTATTCCAGAAATGGCAGCTGAGCATACCTGCTTTGAAAATCCTACACTTAAAATGGTGTAACCTGTGTTCTTCCTTAAATCTCAATAGGGCAGAAGGAAAAGGGAGTCCTGGAAAGAAGCCTTTTCAGAGTCCCAAATTGGCTGGGACCACACAGTTTGACCTATAATTTTTGCAGCCCCCTACCAGGGGATCAGAAGTCAATGACTCATGTTGCACAGTCCTTGTAGCTCTGCACTACCTACCCAGGAGACAGGGGCCTAGTCAAGAAAGTTTGTGTTTTTAGTATACATTCTTCTACTGTCCTGGAACACAAACTGCTCATTGGGAAAATCACAGTGTCTTTTGTGTGCACATTCTATTACACACTTATTGTTCATGGCTTTTAACTCTTGACCACATAGTTGGGCATGAAACCTTCAAATGTTCACTGTTTTCAGTGTGTAAATCCTGTTTAAGAAAAGCAGGCTGTGAATTGGAAAATAATGAGGAATCATGCTAGGGCTTGGGGGCAGAAAAGAGTATGTGGATATGATGCAGTTATGTTCTAAAAAAAAAAAAATTTTGAAAAGCTGGAAATCGCTTCATGGCCATGTGCTCCAGAGACTAGGGTTTCTCTTAGAGCACAACAAGGGATTTCTCAAACCTTTTCTCCAGACTGTACATCTACAACCACAAAAAGTAACAGTCCTGTTACCTAGTCCACAACAGTTCACCCGGACCTGTTTTTGCTGAATACGGTAACTATAGCAATTTGTATTCACATTACAGTCTCTCTCCATCCAGATTCTTGATAGCCCTCATCCATGGATTCCAAGAAACTACCCACTGGGACAATTATGGATTATCTAGGAATGATTATCTAATTCTACATTGCTCACCTCGACTACTGATAAAGGAGGAAATCTCAGCCTCCACCCTGCCTGTCACATTCTGCACTGTGACTCCACCAGTATCAAAGTGGGTCATGTACTCAATTCTTGCATAAATCCCGCTTCATTTATATGTTGCCACAATAATCAGACATGTAAGGAGTTCACTCATTTTCTGGTCTATTTTACTCTCAGTGACAAGTCAAAGGCCAGACTAGAAGGACATGTAGGATTTTCTTCCCAGCACTGTCAAGGAGAAGCGGATGAGGAGTTCAAAGCAATTCTCAATAGCTCAGCATATGAAAAGCCAAAGTTACAAGAGACTTTGCTCTACTCAGAAATCAATCATCAACATCACTTGAGAAAAGGAATTAAATAAGTAAAATCTAAGAAAGAGGAGTACAGCAAAATAGAGATAAAAGCATTAATATGTTTAAAAAGACATTTAAAAAATACCAATATCTGGGTGGTGGTGGCACATGCTTTAATGCTAGTGCTCAGGAGGCAGAGGGAAGCCTATCTCTGTAAGTTCAAGATCAGCCCGGGCTACAAGATCTAGTCTGGGGCA